>NW_027186060.1:166402-200586 GCF_028583685.1 Petaurus breviceps papuanus | reverse complement strand
GGGGGCTCCCTCCTTTCTCAGGGGGCCGCCCCTCCCCTTCTCCATGACCTTCCCAACCAGACCCCGAGCCGCGACCCCGCCCACCGCTGCAGGAAGGGATTGCTACCAAACAAGGAAGAGGTGAAGAGAAACAAGGAAGAGGGAAAAAAATAAACTACAACAACAACAACAACAACAACAACAACAACAACAACAACAACAACAAGACACAAGGCGGAAGTGACGTAGAAGATGGAAGTTGCTTCCTCCCTCCCTTGACTTACAAAAATGCCCCAGATGCGCGCTTGGCCTTCTGGGAATCGTAGTATGAAGATTGAGGCGCCTTCTGCGCATGCCTGGCCGTCAGCTTCAGATTTCACAATTTAACCTGAGCCTGGGAAATTGAACTCCAGAAAGAAAACAAAAACCCCACCTTGCTTGTGCTCACATAAGCAGTATCAGGCAATACAAATTCCCACACTGACCATACCCCAAAATGCATGTCTCATGCTTCTCACTGGTCCATTACCTCTCTCATGAGGTAGGCAGCATGCTTGCTTATTGATACTCTAGAATAGTGGTTGAAAACATTGTTAAGTGAGTTTTAAATTCTTCAGAATGACTTGTGGGTTACAATATTGAGGTTATAATATAAATTCTCCTCAACTTTCTTTGCTTCACCCCTACCCATCAAAGTTTTCCCAGGATTTCTTTAGAACTCTCTCACATTTCTTTTTTTTTTTTTAGAAAATGGTTTTTTTAATTTTTAATTTATTTTACTTTTTAGTTCACATCATTAATTTCCAGAAGATTTTGAGTTACAAATTTTCTCCCAATTTTTCCCCTACCCCACCACAAAACAGCAGTCCCACTGAATATAACCTCCCCCAATCTGCCCTCTCCTATATCTTCCCCCATCCCACTTCCAACTTTCCAGTAAAGCACGGTGGATCTCTATGCCCCAGTGCCTATATATCTTAATTCCCAGTTACATATGAAATAATAATAATAATAATATATTTTTTAAAACCTTTGATATCCAGATTCTTTCCTTACCTCCCTGTAGCAGCAAGCACCCCAAGCGTCCTCAGGGTTTGCAGCTACTACAGGTTCTTGGATCTGCTTTGTTAAAGGAAAGCAACTCAAAATGGGTTAACAAGCTTACTTTAATCAGTCAGACATATATCGTTTACCTTGTTCAGGAGAAAAGGTCAGCACCCTGAACCTCAAAGTATACAGGCATAATTATCAAGACAGAAACATCAAGTAGACAGATTTCCAAACTGTCCAACCATTACATCCATACCCAGTCAACATCTGGGTTTCCACATTCTGGGTTTTTCAAAGCCGGGGGACTCTCAACAACGGCTTCCCAGAATTCAGATCAAATCACAGAACACTTCTCAAAGTGAGTCCCAAAACAAAACTACACATCAGGGCTTATATAGGCCTCTCCTGGCTCAGAGAATGTAACAACCTTATTGACCCACTGGCCAATCAAAAAGTATCTACTGAAAAACAAGCCTCCCTCCCCAGGCTTCAGGTGCACTTTAGCCTAGGGGCAGGGAAGATCTTCCAAATTTGCATTCCCATTACACTCCCTCATCACCCACCCTTACTGGGAAGATAAGCAATTCAATATAGGTTGTATATGTGTAGCTACGCAAAACATTTCCATAGTTGATATATTGTGAAAGACTGACTATGTTTCCCTCCATCCTATCCCACCCCCACTTGTTCTATTCTCTACTTTGGTCATGTCCCTTTTCAAAAGTGAGTGCTTCCAACTTCCCTCCCTTCTAGCCTGCACTCCCTTCCATCATCTCCCCTCGTATCCCCTTCCCCCCTGCTGTCTTGTAGGGTGAGATACCCTACTTAGTGTGTATGTCATTCCCTCCCTAAGCCAAATTCATTGAGAATAAGATTGACTCATTCCCTTTTGCCTTCCTGTTCTTCCCCTCCAGTGTAGCAGTTTTTCCTTGCCTCTTCTATATGAGATAATTTACCCCATTCTATTTCTCCCCATCTCCTCACATTATATTTCTCTCTCACCTCTTAATTTCACATTTTAAGTATCATCCTTTCCTATTCAACTGGTCCTGTGCCGTCTGTCTCTGTATACCTATACACATATATACACACACTCACATATGTATTCATATGCCCATATAGCCTCCTATATAGACATTTATGTATATAGACATATATATATACATATATGTGTATATATCTATATATATACACACACACATATACATACAATTCTATTCCTTTCAACTATTCTTATACTGAGAAAAGTTTCATAAGTTACAATTATAATTTTTCCATGTAGGAATGTAAGTAGTTCAACTTTGACAAGTAACTTATGATTTCTTTTCCCTGTTTACCTTCTCATGCTTCTCTTGCTTCTTGTATAGGAATGTCAAATTGTCTATTCAACTCTGGTTTTGTCATCAAGAATGCTTTAAAGTCCTTTATTCCATTGAATGACCATATTTTCTCCTGAAACATGATATTCAATTTTTCTGGGTAGGTGACTCTTGGTTTTAATCCCAGCTCCTTTGACCTCCAGAATATCACATTCCAAGCCCTTCGATCCCTCAGTGTAGAAGCTGCCAGATACTGAGTTATCCTGATTGTATTTCCACAGTATTCAAATTGTTTCTTTCTGGCTGCTTGTAATATTTTCTCCTTGATCTGGGAACTCCAGAACCTGGGTATAATATTCCTAAGAGTTTTCTTTTTGGGATATTTTTCAGGAGGTGATCAGTGGATTCTTTCAACCTCTATTTTGCCCTCTGGTTCTAAAACATCAGGGAAATTTTCCTTGAGAATTTCTTGAAGGACGATTTTTAGTTTCTTTTTTTGATCATGGCTTTCAGGTAGTCCAATAATTTTTAAATTATCTCTCCTGGATCTATTTTCCAGGTCAGTGGTTTTCCCAATGAGATATTTCACATTGCCTTCTATTTTTTTCATTTGTTTGGATCTGTTTTATAGTATCTTGATTTCTCATAAAGTCACTAGCTTCCATTTGCTCCAATCTATTTCTGAAGGAATGGTTCTCATCAGTGAGCTTTTGAGATTCCTTTTTTGTCTGGCAGATTCAGCTTTTTAAGGCATTTTTCTCCTCATTGCCTTTTTGAGCCTCTTTTGCCGTCTGAGTTAATCTGTTTTTTAAGGTATTATATTCTTCAGTCAGGTTGTTGACTCTCATTTCATAATTTTCTCACATAATTCTCATTTCTCTTCCCAATTGTTTCTCCATTTCTCTTATTTGGTTTTCGAAATCCTTTTTAAGCTCCTCTATGGCCTGTAACCAACTCATATTTTTCTTGGAAGCCTTTGGTGCAAGAGTTCTGACTTCATTGTCTTCCTCCTGTTCCATGCTTTGATCCTTTTTGTCTCCAAATTAGGAGTCTAATGTTGGATTGTTCTGTTTGCTTTGCTTCCTTTGCTTGCTCATGTTGACTCTCAATTACTTGACTTTTGAGTCTTTTTGCTACAGTGGAACTCTGCTACCACAAATGGAAGCTTTATCCCAAATGCAGGGTTTTTCGAAGCTCCTGGAGTTATTAGTTGGGTGTCCTCTCTAAAGCCTCCACACGCTGTGGCAGACTGTTCATGCACACCAGGATCTCCATCCTAGACAGCGATCCACATCTATGGAGGTTAAAGCAAGACTGGTCACTTGGTTCCCCTACCATCTGCAGACTAGGAGCTCTAAAGCAGCCATTTGTCAGGCAGCTGCAGGGCCATGGAGCCTCAGCTGCTTCTTGCCCCAGGGTCAAAGGCCAGACTGCACTCCCAAACTCTCTGTTCCCTCAAAGTCTACCCTGACCTCTCACTTTTTTTTTGGCATCTATGGGTTGATAATTCTGGAAACCGCCACAGCTGCTGGTGATCTCAAGTCCCTCCAGCTGGCCTGAAACTTCCTTTCAAACAAAGACACACTTGGAAGCTTATGATTTCTTAAATTACAGTACTTGAAAATATTATAACACATGATCAGAATGCCCCATTTGTCATATTTCTGTTCCTCTTACATGACAGTATAGTTCTTAATTTAATAACATTCAGACTATAAGAGAAACTGCTTTTCTTATTGATAATACAACTGTTTACCAAGTTACACAGTAAAATAAAAGCTTAAAATATGACTAACACTTAAGCTTTGGAACAAATGGGGTTGTTAGGTGGCACAGTGTGTAAAGCACAGGCCCCTGAATCAGGAGGACCTGAGTTCAGTTGTGGCCTCAAACACTTAACACCTACACAAAAGGTCTAGCCGTGTGACCTTGGGCAGATTACTTAACACCAAATGCCCTCCAAAAGGCAAAAACAACAACAACAAAAAAAAAAACCAAAAAACTTTGGAACTAAAACCAATTAATTACCAATTTGGTGATCTTAAGTTTGGCGGCTATGTTTTCAAATCATTTTACATGGAAAATATCATTCATCTCACAACCACCGGCATGGACTTCATACCTAAGGAACGTTTCACATACAGTCAGCATGCATGAAGCAGCTGTCTTTAGCTCACAGAGTTCACCCTCAAAGAGCGTCACCTTGTGCCAAGTGCCTTTGCCATCGTTCTGTCCCCATACACTCCCTAGGAAGTAGACTCCAGCACCATGCCCTCACCCTGTAGTAAGGGAAGGCAAAGAGACCATCTCTGGGGCCACACAACTGACCAGACCCTGTGACTGTGCCTGCCCAGCTCCTTTGATTTCTGCCACAGGGACAGTCCCACACCACAAAAGGAGGCCATAAGGGAGAAGGCATTCCCAATTAGCCCTTCCCCCATCTCCTTGCAAATGAGACTCCAGTATGAGATCATGAGGCTGGGACAGAAAACACACTGAACACGCTGCCTTCTTATATTCGTATCTTAAGCTGATTGTTGGCGCTTGTTAAGATTTGATGGGACTGTTAACTGTTTCTCTGAATCTAACTCCTGGTATGAAAAGTTATCCAAGCTATCCAAGCCACTGATCCATGATGCTAGACCCTGTGAAGTACAGGTATGGAATACAGGTATGAAGGTTGGGGGAACAACTGTTCTGCATGAGTTGAACTAGGATTCTCCTGACTCGAGTTACCCACAAGTACCTGGCAGACCTTAAGCTTGGCTCAATGCAGATTGCAGCTTGGTATACATTTTGCCTGAAATTGACATTATGAAGTTTGGGAAATATGGTTCCCTCATTACAGTTTTGTCCCTATTCTTGGTAGCAAGTTTGAATAATCAAAATTTTGAAGTAAACAACAACAAATCTATTAAATACTTGATTCTAAAACATCTTAAATTACTATAAGATAAAGCTATTAGGCTTAAGGTTTAGTATAGGAATTCCTGCATGAGTCAGGGTCCTTTAGTTCTTTGTAATAATATGAGGACACGTAAATCAAGGGTTTGTGGGAATATTATTCTGTTATTTAGTTGGTATCACACTTTTCTCAGCTTTGTTATAATTAGTCTATGTTAAAAGGAGATAGTTTCTGGACTACTTGGTAAATGTTTTAATTGTGAGCTTAATGTAAATCCCTTAGTGAAATCCCATCCTCCTGGTGGAGGACTTAACAATGGATTAGTGCAAAATATAAGAAACTGGTTTTAATTGTGATCATGACAATTGACCAAGACTCAAATTTTAATTTTGTAAGAATAAGGGTTCTGGAGTGGTCATTTAAATAGTTTCTGTGTGGAATGGAAAACCCCATTCAAAATTTAATCAAGAACATGGAGATTTCTCAGGATAAAAACAGGAAATTTTTATTCTCTTTCCCTAGGGGAAGAGGATGGTCCTCTCCATGATGGATCAGGGAGAGGAGGCATGCAATATGGGGCAAACAGAGTTTTTAAACCCTAATACAGCAGGGTCATATTTCTCAGAACTCAAGTAACATCCTCCTAAGTGTAACCCATAACAAAGAACGCAGAACCTAGCTTAAGAAAAAAAAAAAACACATCTCAAAGAGCTCTCATATTAAAGTCTACTATTAGAATTAATATCTGAGTCCTGAATCAGGCCTCTTTGGCTCCCCATATAATTCCCCCCCCCTTTTAAGAAGAAGTTTAAAGGCGTGTAATTCAATGCCTAAACTTTTAATATTGTGTGCTATTATTCCTATAATGCAAAGTCCAAATATACAACAGACTATTATAATGATTAATATGGGAAGTAGATGCATACTAAGACCTACCATATAATGAAATAGAGAGATTTTTTTTAATGTATCAATAATTGTTTTTGCAACTCCTTCTGGGTCTATCTCAGGGATCTCACTATGTTCAAAATCTTAATAATTTGATTGAAAGCTTTTTATTTCCAAGGTAATATTGAAATTATGCCATGCTCCCAATAAGTGGGCTCTGATCCTGTCCCATGTGGTACTGGGATGAGAGAAATTATGTAAAGTAGAGGTAACACAAATATATGTGTATTTAAAATCACATGTAAGTAACAGTTGAGTTTTTAATGCTTTTAACTCATACCTAAGCATAATACTAATTGTTGTAATAAGTTGATCTTATACAAAAGATCCTTATTTATATCATGTTGTGTCTTAAAAGCTACAGAAACATTTTTTGATAATTCATTAATCTATTGTGCAGTTTGGATTGTGCAGTTCCATCAGAAGTTGGAACCATTAACAATATAAGGACAGTGAATTTAGTGACAAGAAATCTGACAAACCTTTCCCCCCCTTTTCTTTTAAGACATTAGAATTTTGATGGGGGCCAGCTAGGTGAACCAGTCCTGGAGTCAGGAGGACCTGAATTCAAATGTGTCCTCGGACACTTAACACAAAAACTAGCCGCTTGACCTCCGGCTAGTCACTTAACCCCAATTGCCCTCCAAAAAGCAAAGAAGAAAGAAAAAAAGAAATTTGATGTAATACATATACCCTTGATGTTTGATATCAAGCATAAGTGAAATTACTTGGAAAAAAGCAAGTAAAGATTGTTCAACAAGATACATTGAGCAAAAGCAAAATCAATGCAATTAACAGTCCATACATAGATAGGTGTATCCATAATTACATTGGAGAAAGAGTCTGGTCTTTAGTTTTCAAAGGCAATGTAACATTCCTTGCCAATTCATTCACAAATGGAGCAGATTTTATCCCACTTAGCAGAGAAATAGAAGACACAGTTGCTTGACATTAAGAGGGAAGCAATTAGTCCTGTGATTTAAAAAGTCCAAAAATCAGTTCTTGTTAGAAAATCAGATATTTCTTGAAGTGCAGGCTCTTCTGAAGTCTGTCATAGTGTAGTGTTCCATTAGAAGGCTGTATCATCCTGTGAGAAGATGGGATGCCAAGCCATTTCCTCTTCTCTGTTTCGGCATCTGGGAGGTGATTTGTGGAACACACCTGGACAGCATCTAAAAATACAAGCAAAACTTGGCCTCTACATAATTAAGGGGTAAGTCTTTTCCTTACTTTATTTGGGAATATGTACTTTTTCAAATTGTTATTCTGTTGGTTATACCCATTTTTAATGATGCTTAAAAAATTTAGGATATATAAGGCTGTAGCTAATTGCTCTTGTGGTGTATTGGTCCAAATCCAAATCCCCTTTTTATTTTTGTAAAAAGGTTTCACAGAAAGATTGAAATGATTTGTCAGTGTAGGCAGGGGCATTATTGGTTTTTATTTCTTTAGGGGTACCTTAGAGTGAAAAATAATGGAAATGGAGTGAAAAACAATTCTTCTTGTCACTGAATTGCAGGTGTAATCATATAAAACTGAAGGACAATAACTTTGCTCTGTCCGTATAATGTAGCCTTACTAAGTTAAATGAATGGGAGGTTTCACAGTTACAAAGAAATACAAAATAATTTTTTAAAAATTTTTAATGGAAATATAGTTATTGACTATTTAGCCTTTTCGTTTCTGAGGATGTTACAGGGAGAGGACTCTCCATTATTTAAATTATAATTACATAGTATCTTATATTAGGGAAAAATATCAATCCAAAAAAGTCAATTCTTGAAGAAATTGAAGCAATAAAATTTAAATTAGAGGCTTCTAGTAATACACTGAAAGTTTTCTTTCCCATTTCTCATTCACCTTAAATAGGTATGTAAGTCATAGTTATGATAAATTGTTAACCTTCAACCTAAAAAGAACTATAATGCTGACATGACTCAAAAAGTTAAATTTGTGTTAGATTCAAGAAAACTAAGCTTTTCTTGTTCAGATTACTTAGGTTACAAATTTAAACTGTGCTTGATATTACTTATCTCACTCAGAATATCAGTATGTGCAAATTCTTATGAATGTAAATATTTGTCAGTTGATAATTGTCAATTCTTCTTTAGCTTTAAACAGCAAAGATTTTCCAGCCTTCAAAGTTACCAAAACAAAAGTACGAGAAAAAAGTGTTCACTTGTCACATGGATATATAGTAAGTTTCTAAAGAAGTGACATCCATTTGCCAAAGACTATTAGGTTTTAAACTTGTAGGATTCATAGATGTGGAAGAGGGAGAAGGTGTATGAGGAAGGCATTTTGTGCATAATTTAACTATTTGCCTAGCCTGTTCTGGAGTAAATGTGAAATTACTTAATTAACATCCTTGCATTTTGAATCCAGAGATAAAGGAAGAAGTGTTGGGTAAGTTTTGTATTGTTAATTTATCAGCCACAGCACCTCCCTGCCAAATGGGCCCAGGCAGAGATTTATGAGAGCAAATGCAAGAAATCCAAAAAGGACCGTCTCCACCTCTAACCACTTGTTGCAACTGAAAAAACAATTAATATAACTTTTGATTATTGAAATCTGTCTCAGTGTTCCTTACAGTATAAAAACAATATGTAAAAATGTTGAGGGATTGAGGCCGTTCTTTCAAAAGACATACAATAGTAAACTTTTCATTCTTTTGGGTAGATGAAAAGGAAGTGGAAATAACTTTTAGTTATCTGTTTATTTGAGGCCTTAGTGAAAGCCTTATCCACTTTTTTTTTTTTAAGAGGAGAGAAGGATGTTATTTATCAGGAAAGGCCTTCTTAGATTAGCATTTCAATTTGGGCTTTAACATAAGGTTGTTGAATATGGATAAGGGGGAGTCTGAGCTTATAACTGCAGGTTGTCTTTTGTTAAGATTTATGGAAACTGGGGATTGGTTTTCCCCTTATAATAGTAATTTTTGAAAGTCATTTAAAGTCTCCGAGTTATCTCTTTGAATTACTATTTTTTGAGGCTCAATAATGTTCTTTCTCACTATATATCCTAAGTAATTGTATGGAGGTTGCAACTAAATTTTTGCCGGGGCTAAGACTAACCCATATTGAGATAAACTAACCTGAGTGGCTTAAAGTATTTGTTGCAAAACCACTTTTTAAGGATGTGCACACTAGGTATCATTCATATATAATGGATAAGATATGCACATGGATATTGATCTCTTATAGTTTTAATGCCTATGCAACAAATTTCTGGCACATTGTTGGACTATTTTTATCCTTCATGGGAGCACCTTCCATTGAAAATGTTCATAGGGAGCTCTTAAACTGGTTAATGGAAGCAAAATACTGACAATTAGTCTTTATGTAATGGGATAGTTTTACAACAATCTTTTAAATAGATTATCTACAAAGGCCATTCTTTTGAAATAATAGTGGGAGCAGGAAGGCCTAGTTAATGGGCTTCCCAGAGTCTATCCTTCCACCTGAAATCCTTGGGCAAGCCACTTAACCCCAACTGCCCTCCAAAAAAAAAAAGGCATGTTATGGGTGACTGAATATACACAGTAATTGAAGCAATTATGGTAACTGATAGGGTGCTTGGGATCTATGTTTGTAATATTAGTTTGTAACATCAGTTTGTAAAATCGCACTCCACTTCTCCCTCCCCAGCCTCAGAGCATAAACTCTGCCCCTTCCCCCTACCAGCACTCTGCCCAGCTTCAGAGCATTAACTCTGCCCAGTAACAACTCATGAATTGTTTATCTCAGCTTGGAACAATAACAAGCTACACCTATGAATCCTTCACAAAGTATCTATAAACATTCCAGCTTAGCCAACTATCTCCCCCTTGTATAGTGTCCCCCTGCCCCCATGAATCCTTCAGTACCCTGTCTCTAGGTTAACTCCTTAGTAATTATCCACACACAGAGTCTCTGTTAGCTTTGGCTCCCACACATCAATCTTGTCAAACATGACACTGATGGGTGGCAGACTGGGCACTTCTCAGTCAGCCTTTGACCACTAGCTGACTTAATGACGTTTCAAGCCTAAAACCACACCTCCAGGTAGCCCCATCTTGGGCTATTTCCCAGTGAATTATGGGCAATACACCTGAGCAGTTGACATTAAAAGTGCATGTTCCTTTAAACATTGGCCCCACCTTAATTCCTCCCTAATCCCACCCTCTTCTCACCTAGTCAGCATAATTGACATCCAATGAATAGCCTTAACTCCTTAAAATTTATGCCTGTGTTTTCTTTAAGCTTGCAGGTCCCTAAGGGGTCTTGCCCACTGTAAAGCTTACAATAAACTTTTACAACTCTGACTTCAAGTTAGCTTGGGCTGAATTCTTTCCAGACTGAATAGCAGGCTTTCTGGTCTTAGATAAAGATCAGAGTTCCTGTTGAACCTATTGCCATCCCCCATCAGTCAATTCTCCAGTCAAGGCCACAGTCCCTGAGCTACCTGGTTCTTTTAGCATGGGGGTAACCAGAAGAGCCATGATGTCAGCCTCCTGCTATGCTGGCAAACAGCTATGTTTGAGGACCTCTTGTGCCTAGAGAATAGGTTTCCCTGAAGGCATTAAAAGGGCATTGGAGGGGGGCAGCCAGGTAGCACAGCAAGTAAGAGCAACGGCTCGAGCGACCTGGAGATCGAATCCCGGGCTCAGACACTTAGCATCCACCCAGAAACACCTGGCCATGTAACCTTGAGCAAGTTACTTAACCCCAATTGCTTAGGGGTGGCCAGGTGGCTCAGCGAGTAAGAGCACCAGCTCCAGTGTCGGGATGACCTGGATCAAATCCGGGCTCAGATACTCAGCACCACCCCCAGAAATAATAACTGGCCGTGTAACCTTGAGCAAGTTACTTAACCCCGATTGCTTAAAAAACAAAAAAAAAAAGAAAGGGCATTGGAACAGAGATTGAATCATCAGTGTTAGGAATGAGTGGTTAGAAAGCAATTAGAAAAGTTTCTTTTATGTTTTTCTATAAGGTTGTGTGCTATTTCACCTCAGTCTTATTACTGTAAAGACTTCTTTCCTTCACCCTGCAAATTTAATCCTCCTTTATACCAGAGAAGTCCTTACACAAAAATACCAATGATACGGACTCTATCTGAAAGTTCATAAAACCTTCTCCTGTAGTACTCTCCATCTTCTCTGCTATCAGAAGGGGATATAGCTTATAATTTTATTTTTATTTATGGAAAACAAGCATTTCCATCACATATAATAAAAAAGATGATCATACGCAAAACTCCAAATTTACAGTTCACAACTTGTTATTCCTTTCAAGTATACAGTAAAATTATCATGTAAAGTTCTTTTTTCCTTCCCATTCCACTTCAACCTTAGAGATGGCTAACATTAGACATGGGGTGTGTTTGTTTGTTTACATAAAAATTATTCTATGGACAATATAGAGGCAGAGTCAAGATAGTGGAGTAGAAGCACGACCTCTGAGCACCTCTGGCTTCCACCTTCCTCAATCCATGTAAAAAGGGGACTCTGAACAATCTTTGGAGCTGCAGAACCCATAAAATGACACAGAGAGCCTAACCTCCTGCTGAGGACAGCCTGGCAGGGTAGCAGGAATTGGCCAGCACAGAGCTCTGGGATCAGAGCCCAGGCCTGAGTGAGCTGGAGGTTTTAGCCCCAGGGCAGGTCTGACCAGCCTCCAGTTAGAGGGACCATAGATCAGCAGCAGCTGTGGCCATTTCCAGAATTATCAACACATAGATTCGAAGGACAAAGTGAGAGGTCAGTGCAGTCTGGACTTTGGGACCTAGTAAGTGGGAGTGTGTGGCTTTTGCCCCCCCCTCCCCCCCCGGGAGAGAAGCCACTGAGACACCGGCACAGCCAGCCAGCGCCACATGGCAGCTTCAGCTCCTGGCCTGCAGAGTGTAGGGGGACCAAGCACCAGGCTGAGGGGTCATCGCTCTTGCTTTAACCTGCTTGGATCTGGATTACAGTCTAGGGTGGAGGTCCTGGGGTGTATGTCCAGCTTGCCAGAGCATGTGGAGACCTCAGAGAGGGCACCCATCTTATACATCTGGCAGCTGAGAAAACCCCAGCATTTGGGACGAAAGCTCCCCTGTCTGGTGGCAGAGTCCTACTGTGGCAAAAAGCCCAGGGGTCAAGTGACTGAGGGGCGACATGACCAGGCAAAAGAAACAAAGCAGACAGAAGATTCCAACGTTAGACTTCTATTTTGGGGACAAAAAGGAGCAAAGCATGGAACAGGAGGAAGACAGTGAAGTCAGAACTCCTGCACCAAAAGCTTCAAAGGAAAATACAAGCTGGTTACAGGCCAGAGAGGACCTTAAGAAGCAGATAAGAGAAGTGGAGGAAAAATTGGGAAGAGAAATGACAATGATGCAAGAAAATTACAAAATGAGAGTCAACAGCCTGAATAAGGAAAATAACACCTTAAAAAATAGACTGCCTCAATTGGCAAAAGAGGCTCAAAAAGGCAATGAGGAGAAGAATGCCTTAAAAAGCCGAATTTGCCAGATGGAGAAAGAATCTCAAAAGCTCACTGAAGAGAATCATTGCTTCAGAATTAGATTGGAGCAAATGGAAGCTAATGACTTTATGAGAAATCAAGATGCTGTTAAACAGATCTAAACAAATGAAAGAATAGAAGACAATGTGAAATATCTCATGGGAAAAACCACTGACCTGGAAAATAGATCCAGGAGAGATAATTTAAAAATTATTGGACTACCTGAAAGCAACATGGTACAGTGAGAATAGCCCTGGATTTGACATTGAAAGGTCCTGGTCTCAAAGTGCACAAGTCACTTTCTCTGGGCCTCACTTTTCTAATGTAGAAAATGAGAAAATTGGACTCTAAAGTCTCTCCCAGCTCTAAATTTATGAATTGCAAAGTAATGGTCCTTTAACACCCTTTTTTAGCAGTAAAAAATTGTTCACATGCTGTTAGAGACAGGAAATTGTTGTCTCCTGTTCTCTCCTTTGTTCTTAGGGTTCCAGGAACATTGAACACACCATGTTCATTTCAGAGCAGCACATTTTAAGAAACACAGTGATTGAATGGAAAAAAGTAGGTAGCAGTCTTAGTTGTGAAAAGATCAGGCTGACTGGTCAAAGGACCGGGGCTTGTAGAGATTGGAAGAGAAGACTTAGGACCACAGGATAGTGATCTTCAACTATTTCATTTTCATTGTTTATTTCAGCAAATGGAAATGGAATTAGCCATATTGCTGCTTCATCTCAGAGGGAGCAAGTAGGAGCCACAGGGGCACATTGTGAAAAAAAAAAACAACAAAATACAGAGAAAGCTTCAATATTTTAAACTGGTGTCATTGGAACTGTTTACAATACTAAGCATTAATTAAGCAGCTAGATGTGCCCGGCTCTGTGTCCAGTGTGCAGGACACAGAGGATGATAATAATGGCTCCTGCCATTAAGGAGCTTACAAACTAATCAGAGAAGAATTGTTTTCTAAAACTTTTTATTCATGTCCTTTTTAATTTATGGAATGAAGCAAACGTTTCAGAACAGTATGATAAAAAAGATGATTGCATATGAAACTGCAGATCTATTATGTACAACTTGCTGTTCCTTTTAAATAGGTAATGAATTAACATGTACATTTCTTTTTCCCCTTTCTCTCAAGGGACAACAGGGTTAATTCCCTGAATTCAGAAAAGAAATGTCCTGCTGCTCCCAAGTGTCTGTATACAATGAAAGGAACTTGGAAACATTTACGAACTCTTCAGTGTGGGGCCAGTTTTCAGAGAAGCCATATGGTTTGCTTGAGATGTAGAACTGTGAGCACTCCTTACATCAGTCTTTTTAGATTTGACTGGGTTTCTGATCAGCATAACCCAGGTCCTTAGTTAAGGGTCTCTAAACAGCAAGTAGAGATGATCTGGTTTCCTGGCCACCCGGGGCTAGGTTCAAACAAGGCCAATAAGGTTTTCTCTCAGTTGCCACAATTGAATATTTTTTTCTCACAGTACAGAAGTTGGACTAAACCTAGAACTGAGCAGCCTGTAGAATTGAGTCACCAAATGGAGTCAGTGTGATTGACTCAGTTGGCTCAGTTTCCTCAGCCTACTGGCAAGCAGTTTACATTTGAACTTCAGGACAGTTAGAGCTACAGCTGGGTAAGCACAAATGTTGTTGGTATTTCAGGCATTCACTTTCAAGGATGTGTCTGTGGAATTCACCCGTGAGGAATGGGTGGAGTTGAAACCATCTCACAAAAATTTGTACAGGGAAGTGATGCTGGAGAACTATAGGAACTTGGTGTCTTTGGCTAAGAACAGCTACTACCCCTTGGGACTCTTGATACATAATGTGACAACTTTCCAGATATTAACTGTTATCCTTTGGTATGGGAGAGGAAATATTCCTAATGCTTTTTTAGCTAAGACACAGATTACTTGTGCTATTTGTTTTTAGGAACAAAGATCTTTGCTTGGTATGCTGGGAAACTGATTTCTTCATTTGTTGTTATCCTTGAGAATATATCTTCCCTTTTCTCTTCCTTCAAGACCAAGATTTTCGTTTTAAGCCCAGTGGAGGTTTTATCTTACACAGTGCTCCCGCTGTCTAAGCAGGGAGTTGAGTCAACTGAACCATTTTTTCCTAAGTCCTACTCTAATCCATTCTCCCATAATATGGAATGTCCTCTCGTGGTCCTTTGTAATAAACTTGAGATGTTCCTAGCAGGCCTACTTTTTCCCCAAAGAGGGCTTAAACCAATTTTGAAATCTTTTGTTAAGTTTTATGGTTGCTTTCTTTTAAAAAAAAAAAATGGAATTTTTATCCTCCCTGACACTAAAAAAATATCCCAAACCCTCCTTTTCCCTCCACCTCTCAAATTGAACCCCACCTTTGAAAAACAAAAATCTCAAAACAAAACAAGCTATCCAGTTGGTGGTATAAGATACATTCAGTGATCTCATTTCCCCATCTTTCTACTAAGAGTTGGAAGTAATATTTCTGTTATATAATAGAGAATTTTATAATATACAATATTCTATCTATTCTGTGATGGAACTCTGAGATGACACCCTAGGACACTTTCATTGAACAGGATTTGCTGTTTCCAAACCAGATCTGATCTACCAGATGGAAAAAAAAGAAGCATCTTGGATGCCAGAGGCAGATGTTCCCAAGAAGCAGCTGTCCAGGTGAATACATTAAATCCAAGCACATGGGTTCTTGCAAATTAGAGATCTATTGATCATTTAGGTCAAAGCTCTTGTAAAATATTTGACCAAATGGCCTCTCAAAGCTTCTCAGGCCTGTTGAGAGGAGCTGAGACTTTCAAACTTCATTTTTAACCTCAAGAAGTTACTGTTTTTTATATATGTCTTTCCTGAAATATACCTCCACTCTCAAAGAAAGTTGTTTCCTTAAATAAGGCAGTTATTTCTCTTCTGTTCTTTGAAGATTATCTTCTCATAAGCAGACATTCTCCTATCTTACTTCCATGAATTTATTCTCATTTAAAATTAAGTACATTACTTAAGATATTAAATAACGTGCATTTTTGCTCTTCTGATATTTTCCTTTGTTATGTTTTTATTTTATTTTATTTTTTGCCTTTTGGAGGGCAATTGGGGTTAAGTAACTTGCCCAAGGTTACCTGGCTAGTTTTTTTGTGTGAGTGTTAAGTGTCTGAGACCGGAACCGAACTGACTCTGGGGCCAGCGCTTTACTCACTGTGCCACCTAGCCGTTCCTCATTATGTTTTTATGATTATGTTGCTTTGCTGCTATTACTTTTAAACATATCTCATCCTAACTTCATTCCTTTTTCTTCGTTCTGTCATGTTATGTGCCATCCTGTTTTTCTTTATGATTTCAAATAATGTATATAAAGGCACAGCAGTATGTTCATATGACAGGACTTCATATGACAGAAGCAGTATGTTCATATGACTGAAAACCTCTAGGTTGAATGAGTGAGTTATGGCCATTTTGGCCATAACTCACTCATTCAACCTAGAGGTTTTCAGTACTTTGCTATTTCTCAGAAAGCTGGTGTGAAACATTTTAGTGAGCATGCTTTCTTTGCTTTCAGTAACATATTGAGGAAGCAGACCTAGTACTGGGACCATTGGGTCAAAGGATGTGAATCGTTTTGTATCTTTAGCTGTGATTACTGTTCCTTTTCTGAAAAATGGTAGCACCAACTTAATAAGTAGCTATTTAAATATAATTGTCAAAATTGTTTTTTAAGGTAATTTTGCTAGTCTGATGACTTCATTGCCACTTCTAAATTGTTTACATTTTTACTTCTTTGATTCCCAGAGTCTGAGTAGTGTTTCAGGTAATTAATAATCATTTCTCTTGTCAACAACACCTGTATGTCTTACTCCTACAGATTTCAATCCATTCTTTACCAACTAGATAAGCTGGAATTTTAGAGAAAATTCATGGCAACAGTTGTCATATTTTCCCCTTCATATTTCTTTTTTTTCTGTTTACCTGATATATGTATTTTTTTTCCTGACTCCAAAGTCAATTCTCTATTTTCTTCCTGTTCAGTCTTTTCTCTTCCTATATTTACTTGAAGTAAGGATACATTTGCAAGTCTCAGCTTCATCTTTTTTTTTCTGAATAATTTCATCCCATTAAAGTATCATCCAATTAAAGAAGATTTAGGGGTCATTCATCCAGGTGGATTCACCATCAGTCAAATCATTTACTTGTGTTACCTTAGAGTTATCATACTTTCAAATAAGATACATTGGTTCTTGGTGAAAGAACTTCTCAAGAGGAAAAGCAAGAGAATAGCTTGGGCATCTTTGAACACATAATAAAGTTGGGAAAGGGTGAAAAATGCAGGATTAACCAGCTCCTTATTCTTCCTTTCAGAGAGCAGAGAATTTCCTGGAGATAAACCTCCTGAATGTAATGAACGTGGGAAGGTCTTCTCGAGCAAGGAGCAGCTTACTGTGCATAAGAAAATTCATACTGGAGAGAAACTTTATTAATATAGTGAATGTGGGAAGGCCTTCAGTGATAAGAGAAACCTTAGAGTGTATCACAGAATTCATACAGGAGAGAAACGTTATGAATGTAGTGAATGTGGTTTGTGAATGGTGTAGTGAACCTTCACTAGTAAAAAACATCTTACAGTTCATCAGAGAATTCATACTGGAAAAAAACCTTATGAATGTACTGAATGTGGGAAGGCCTTCAGAAGCAAGCATCATCTTGGTCTGCATCAGAGAATTCATGTTCAAAAGAAACTTTATGAGTGCAATGAATGTGGGAAGACATGGAAGGATAAGACACAACTTACAGAGCATTACAGAATTCATACTGGGGAATAAGCTTATGAATGCAATGACTGTGGGAAAGCCTTCAGGGATAAGAGAAACCTTAGAGTGCATCACAGAATTCATACTGGAGAGAAACCCTATGAATGTAGTCATTGTGGGGAGACCTTCATGAGGAAGCAATCTCTTACTGTGCACCTGAGTGTTCATACTGGAGAAAAACCTTATGCGTGTAGTGAATGTGGGAAGGACCAACCATTAACGTGAAAAGTCTCTAATATTGCCTCCAATTAGAAATCAGAGGAGCCAATATTGTATTATTTGCTTTTTATTAATTGGTCTTGTTTGATTATTTTCAATGTATTAAAGTACATGCCCTGCTATCTTCTGGGTCCAGTCCTCAGCTGAGGAAGGGGACTGATCCCAGTTTGTTGTACAACTGTCATACCATGGTTAATATAAAATGGATATGCCCCAAAGGCTGAGCCTTTGTTTCCTCAATCATTTCTTCTTTCACTTCCCACCCATGAGGGATTGTTTCATTTATTTATTTGTGTCCCAGTACAATGCGTGGTATACACCTGCACTGAAAAATTCCTCATGCAGAAAGAAATGATAAGTAGAAGTATATATAGAATGATTTTATGGACACACAGACACACCCCCCCCCTCCCCACACAGAAACAGACATTTCTAGGGTTGCAGGAAAGAATGGGATAAAAAGAAATTTAATTTGTAATTTTATCATATATTTTAAAAAAAGAGCAAATTGTCCATAAGATATTTGCAGTTTCACATGCAATTATCTTTTTTTATCCTGCTTTTAGAATGTTTTATTCCATAAATTAAAACTTAAATCAATAAACATTTGTAGAAAATAATTCTTCTCTGATTAGTTTGTAAGCTCCTTGATGGCAGAAGCCATTATTGCCACCCTCTGTATTCTGCACACTTGACACAGAGCCTGGCACCTGTAGGTGCTTAATAAACTCTTATTATTGTAAATATTTCCAATGACACTAATTGTAAATGTCTGGTTTTTTTTTTTTTTACAATGGGCCCCCATGGCTCCTACTTGTTCCCTCTGGGCTGAAGCATCAATGTGGCTAATCCCTTTTCCATTTGCTGAAACAAAACAATGAAAATGAAATAGTTGAAAAAGCTATCCTGGGTCCTAAGTCTTTTCCAATCTATACCAGCCCAGTCCCTTTGACCAGTCATCCTGTTTTCTTCACAACTAAGACAGTTAGCTTCCTTTTTTCATTCTATCACTGTGTTTCTTAAAATGTGCTGCCCTAAAATGAACATGAGTGTGTTCAATGCTCCTGGAAACATAAGAGCAAAGGAAAGCATGGGAGACCACAATCTCCTATAATCTAACAGTGTGTGAATAATTTTTTACTGCTGCCAGGAGTGTTAAAGGACCATTACCTTCCAATTCACATATTGAGACCTGAAAGACACTTCCAAGTCCAATTTCCTCATTTTACACATTAGAAAACTGAGAGCCAGAGAAAGTGACTTGCTTAAGGTCCAAAGGGGAGGAAATGGTAGATGTGCCCTTTTTCAAAAGAAGAAATCAAAGTAATCTTTGATCATTTGAAATCATGCTCTAAATCACTAATAATCACAGAGATGCAAATTAAAACAACTCAGAGACACTCCTTCACACCTATCAGGTTGGCTAATACGACAGAAAGAAAAACAATAAAGGTTGTTAGGAGGAGAATGAAAAAGAAATGGGACACTAATCCACTGTTGGTAGAATTATAAACTGCTCCAATCATTCCAGAGAGTCATTGGGAAATATTCCCAGAAGACCATTGAACCATGCATACCTTTTGAACCAAAAATACTTTTGCTAGTTTTGCATCCCAGAGATAAAAGGAAAAAGAAAAGAATCTCTATGTACAAAAATACTTATAGGGTCACTAGGTGGCACAGTGAATAGAACATTGGCCCTAGACTCAGGAAGACCTGAGTTCAAATCCAGTCTCAGACACTTAACACTTACTAGCTGTGTGACCTTGGGCAAGTCACTTAACCCCAACTGCCCATCCAAAAGCAAAGTTAAATTAAGGGGTGAAAAAGAAGAAGGTGCTGGGAAAAGGGGAAAAAGATAGGTAGAATGGGGTAAATTATCTGACAGAAAGAAGTCCTAAAGAAATTTTACAGTGAAGAGGGAAATGGGGGAAGGGGAAGGGGAATACCCAAACCTTACTCTCATCAGAATTGGCCCAAAGTAGAGAATAACATACACAGTCAGGTCTAGAAATCTATCTTACCATACAGGAAAGTAGAGGGAGAAGGGGATAACAGAATGGCATGTGTGATAGAAGGGAGGGCAGTTTGGAGTAGGCAAAAGTCAGAAGCAAATCACTTCTGAGTTTGGACAGGGTGAAAGAGAGAGAGTATAGAATAAACAGGGAAAATAGGATAGAGGGAAATACACAGCTGGTAATCACTACTGTGGAAAAAGTTTTATCACGACTTTTTCTGATACAGACATTTCTCCAACATATAGAAAACGGAGTCAAATCTATAGAAATAAGAGCCATTCCTCAGTTGATAAATAGTTAAAGGATATGAATAGGCAGTTCTCAAAAAAAGCAATCAAAGTTATCTATAGTCATGTGAAAAAGTGCTCTAAATCATAACTGATTAGAGAAATGCAAATTGAAACAACTCTGAGCTACCATCCCTTATTTATTAGATGGGCTAATATGATAGAAAAGGAAAATGAGAAATGTTGGAGGGGATATGAGAAAATTAAGACTGATGTAATGTTGGTGAAGTTGTATCGTGATATATCCACTATGGAGAACCATTCGGAACTATGCCCAAAGGGCCATAAAACCATTTATGCTCTTTGATCCAGCAATACCACTACTAGTTCTGCAGCCCACAGAAAAAGAAAAAAAGGGGGGGGGTAACAAACATATTTATAGGACATATGTTCAGTGACATATGAAGCAAGGTTATCAGTTGAGGAACTGATGGAAGGGGGGATATCTCAGAAGTTTGAAGAGGAATAAAAAGCTCTGGAAAAAGTCTCTGTGGTGATTGTGGGAGAGACTTTGTAACAATCATGATCCTCCTATAGCATTTGAGTAGGAAGGAAGATGAGAGTAATCCAGGGTTGTGACTTGGCAAGGCAGGATCAGTGATAGGATAAGGGCTTAAGGGATTCAAGTGGAGAGAGCAGTACCTACTGAATTCATTCAGCAACAGGTCAAGATGGGGAAGGGTGCAGCCATAGCATGGGACAAAGGCTAGGAAAGAAACAAGTGGTCCAGCACTTGTAGGGTGTGGTAAAGATGAAGAACAGGTTTTAGATTGCAAGGTAGAGAAAGGAAGGCATGGAATAGCAATAGATTATGATTAGATAAGCAATTTCAGAAGTTATGACCATGGGGGTTATTGTTGTGTTCATCTGATGGGGTACCTGGGGTCTAGGTCAATTTGTGAAACCAACTTGTGAAATCAGTCTGTGAAATTGTAACTGCAGTTTGTATTGTAAAATTGTTATCTGTAAAATTCCTTTCCAAACCTTCGACTCTGCCCCTTCCCCCTATCCACACTAGGCCTAGGCAACACCTTGGGACTCCTTTGTTCTTACTTAATCCCTCATGTGTCCTCATGTCTGGCCCAAATCTTATCTAAACTGTCTATTCACATGCTCCTCTTGGTCAGCTCTAACCTTTATCTATGCACTGAGGTCCTTTCCCTCCATCCAGTCAGCCCTGACAATGGCAGCCCTACCCTTTAAAAGTAAAAGCATGTACCCCTCTCCCTCGCAGGTCCCCTAAAGGACTCTTGCCCGCTTCTTATAGAAGCCTAACAATAAACTTCTACAGCTCTCACTCCAATTAAGCCTGAGACCTTGAATTCTTTCCAGACGATATTGCAGGTTTTCTGGTCTTGGATAAGATCAGAATATCTGCTGAACCTATTGGGATCCCGTTTTACCCCCCATCACATCCTTTGTTCTCCAGGAGGACCATGACATCAGGGAGAGGCTAAGGTCTTTTCAGGGTCTCACTTTCAGCGAGGTTATGCCCATTCAGTGAATAGGTCTCTTTAAGTAGCTACTCAAGGGATGGCCCCTTTATAAAAAAAAAAAAAAAAAGGAATCCAATTGAGAAGGTATAAAGCCAAGCACAAGCAGCTCTTCTGAGTAACTTTAATGTGAATAACTTTAAGGTTCTGATCACATAGAATAGTGAACTCTCTATTTATTAAACAGTAAACTAAAGGAAAACATTCACAGAAACCAAAGTATAACACTCAGCAATATAACATAAAAACTTATTACTAAAGTGGTCACTTAGTCTTAAACAAAAGATATCATTCAGAAAATCACAACCTGAATTTATCAATATAAAATACCCATCTAAAGTTTTCTTTTATCTTTATTGGAAACTGGCTTCCAAACATCCTTAACTTAATCATCCTTAAGAAGCAATTATCCTTAAGGAGTACAAAGTATAAAGGTCTCCCACCCCTAGGTCACAGTTAAGTCACAATCTTGTCAGTTAGCAGTAAAAGTCCTTTCATCTTAATGTGTGGCTAACTTCCAAACTCCATGGTTCCTCTTCCATGCTGCCAGTTCTTGCCTGAATTCATCCAACTGTCACCTGAATTCACAGGGAGGCAGCTCTCAGCTTCTGTTCTATATCAAAAGCTCACAGTGACTTGTCCACTTCAAGCCCTTCACAGTTTTTGTTTTTGGGAAGACAAAGCTTAACAGAGCCACAACAATATTTATACAAATTAAGCTTAGCAGAGTCACAACAGTATTTACACACGATGCCAGCCCTATCATCTCAATTCATTTTCTGCCCAAGAAATCACCACAAGTCAACAGACAGGGTTCTTCTGACAAAGTAACACAATCACAAGTCAACAAACAGAAAGCTTCTATCTGACAAAGTAACACAATCAACAGAGTGCTTCTGTCTGAAAAAATAACACAAACACAAATCAACAGAGACAGAACAGATGGACAGAGTGCCAACACCATAAGCGTTCTCCCTCTCAGTTCTGCTTGGTTCCAGTGTGTGCTCCTGCTTTTATATGGTTCTTCTCCTTCCTGTTCTGCCTTTCCTGTTGCATCAGCAAGGTCTTCCCATCACAGGCAGGGTTCAAAAACACTTGAATAGCTGAAACAAGGAGCTAAGTACCATTTTGCTTGTCATTACAGAAGGGAAGACCCTCAGGGTTCCTGACCAAAAGAGAAACAGTTACTCTACTATTTCCATTCACTGTGTACTAGGACAACAGGGACCTATTGTCCAATCTCTGAGATTCAGAGTAAATTGGGCTTAAGGCCTAGTCTTTGAGAAAGAAGTCTAGCCAGTAAACCCAAATTTAAAGAGGCAGATTTCAGTTCCATCAAAATGTACCTTTCCTTGGGCAGAGAACTCTCAAGTAAGGAGACAGGAGAACGAGAGGGGAGAGGCTACTCACAGATTGTTTGTGCCATGATATATCAGGGAAATGAAGACGTGGTTTGCAGTTGACTTTGACTTAAGTGAGGGAGGGCTATGCAAGGTCACAAACCTCACTTTCTCCTCCAGAGATATCTGGGTCCAGTGGCCAGATATTCATTACGATCACTGGAGATGGCCCAGGATGCAATGGTGGTCAAACACCTGTAGGTCATGGTAAAGAAGAACAGGGTTTAGATTGCAAGGCAGAGAAAGATAGGCATTGAATAACAATAAACTGTGAGCAGATAAACATATTTCAGAAGTTATAACCATGGAGGAGTTGCATTGGTGGGAGTTGAAAAGATTGAAGGTATGACCATCTGTGTGCTCCTGAGGTGGGGTGCAGGATAATCTTATGGGAAATGAGTAAGGTGAGCAACTGATAGATAAGGGTTTTTGAGGGAGTATGTTATTGTGTGGTCGACTGTGTATGTTCAAGTCCTCTGGTTTGAGTGCAGGAGTTGGAGAACAATGAAAGACTAAGTCAGTCAGTGAATTTCCTGAGGGATGATGGAGAGTGTCCTTGAGATGGAGACACAAAAGTTAACAGATTTTTTACTGGGTGGTATATATGGATTCAGTGGGCTTCAAAGAAGAAGTTGCTGAATAATGAAGGTAGAGAGAGAATCTAGAAGTAACAATGGGAAGCAAGGGATATTCAGAATTCCCACCTGAATCAGAGTGCTTGTATCCTGGTAGAATAGGGTGACCCAATAAGCTTCAAGGGTCTATATCTCCCCTTTCCAATCACATTCTCCCCAGAGACACATGTTCCAGTAGAAAGGAAGGAGAGCCAATTTGGGCCTTTTCATCTAGATATTTCTTGTCTTGGATTTCATCTAGTCCTCAAGTTTTCCTGCCAAACTTGTCCTTGGAACCTGTCATAGGAAACCAGCATTCCTAAAATGAACAAAGATGCTAAAAGATGTAAAAGTCTCAGTGTGGAATGAGCCGTGGGAAGACAGGTACACCGATGCAGTGCTGCAAGAGCCTTGGATTAATCCACTATTTCTGGAAAACAATAGAGGAGAGGAAGGAAATAAGCATTTATATAGCTCTGATTATGTACCCCAAATGACTAAGAGCTTTAAATATATGACCACATTTGACCCTCATGAAGAGCCTGAGTGGAAGATGCTTTTGTCATGCCTTTTTTGTACATTAAAAACCAAACCAAAGAGTCAGAAATCACAGGTCCACAGACAAATTATTGTGCCATTAGAAAGACCAGATTCCCTTTTTTTTTTTTATTATCAATATATCCCCCCTCACCAGGTAGAAGTGTTCTTAGGAGTCTGCTGTTTGGTCTGAGGAGATCACAAGCTAATAAACAAATGAAAATGATAGCTAACATGGTTATGGCACCTAGCATGTACCAAGAACTGTCCTAAGTGTTCTATAATTAATATCTCATTTTATCCTCACACCAACCCTGGGAGACCCGTGCTATTGTCATTTCCATTTTATAGATAGGGAAGCTGGGGCAGACATTAAGTGACTTGCCCATGGTCACACAGCTAGTGCAATTGTCTAAACTTGGATTTGAACTCAGGTCTTCCTGGTTCCCTATGTGGTGCTCTATTCACTGTACCAACATGCTTAGTAGTTATAGCCCCTTTTCCCCCAAGGATTGTAGTATCAACACAATAATCACAGCAACAACTTCAACCAAGCATATGTTGACATAGTACTGAATTGCAAAACATAACTCTCCATATGGACTCTCCATATAGAAGACAGAAGCAAAACACTTATTCAGACACCATAAAGCCAAATCCCAACACCAGAAACTCAAATCCTAACACCAGAAAACAAAACCATCATAGCAAAAAATAAGTTAATATACCATAAGACAACAGGGAGCCATGACATACCTAGCTGTCTCCTTGCTTGCATCCTTTCTTCCCTCCAGCTCTAACTGCTTTCACTCCCAGCTTCCTCTGCCCTCAGCTCCATCCATTCAGCAGACTCCTTCCACCACAGGCTCCGTGTGATTAAATTTTCCTATTAAGGGGCAGGGAAGATCTTCAAATTCCCTTAGACCTATTAAGGGGGAAGGGAAGATCTTCAAATTACCATTACCATTACATTTGGCCCCAAGCTGTTTCATGTCCCTTACATAGCAAAAATACATTAATAATACATCTCACTACATAGATTAATGAGATTTTAGGGGTAACTGGTATCAATAGAACTTTACAACAATATAACAGTGAGAACAGAAAATAATCAAAGAAAACAGTATCTTAGGGTGGGGCTTGAGCACAAACACCCCATCATTACCTCCTTGAACTAATGAGGCTCAAAATGTTGGGGTAAGGGGTGAAGGTTTCTTCTTTCAATAGCTAATTCTTGTGGAAATTGGACACAGAATTGTCCCTGCCCCAAGATGTCCCATACAAGAGGTAAATTTTTAGCTGGTATCTGGAGCTTGGTCCACACTAGATTAGCTAATCAAACATCTGCAGGTCAAGGATACTAAGCCCTCAGGAAACAAATCTAGCAAATAAGTTTAATGGACAAAAAGCCAAAAAGAAACAAGGAGACAACAACCAGAAGCAGGGTAGATATAGGGTCAGCCTTGCTTCTGGAGTCCACTATCATAGCCTCATTCATGGTAGACTATATGAGTTAAGGGTACAATTTGGTAACCATCTTCTCCTGAATAACAACAGTTACAGTATTATCTTTCCCATGTACTACAATTTCCACAGCCTTTTGGAACATTGTCTGGCTTTATCTTTACCCATACTTTATTTTTTTTTTAATTAATTTACTTTTAGTTTACAACATTCAGTTCCACAAATCCTTGAGTTACAAATTTTCTCCCACTCCCTCTCATCCTCCCCCCCCCACCCACTATGGCAGTGTGTAATCAAATATGGGATCTACAAATACCATCACATTAAACATTAGTAAGGTTGTAAAGGATTATAACCAATGGAATGAACAATGGGTAAGAGGAAACAAAAGAAAACAAGAAAAACAGAGAGAGCAATTGCCTCAGTCTACATTCTGACTCTGTGACTCTTTCTCTGGATGTGGATATCTCTTTCCATCATGAGAGTTTTGGAGTTGTCTTATAACCTTACATTGCTGAGAGGAGCCCAGTCTATCAAAGTTCATATGATGTTCATCTCCCTTCCTTCTTTCTCTCTACTATAGTATATTTTTATGCCTCTTTGTGTGGCATAATTTACCCTTTTCTCCCTCCTCCTTTCCTTTTCTCCCATTACATTCCCTTTGTACCCTTTCATAAGGTTTTTTATAATCAGATTAATTCATTTACACCCACACCCTCTATCTATGTATATCCCTTTTAAATGTCATGATAATTATCTAAATCTCAATATTGACAGGTATCAGCTTCCCATATAGGGATATCGACAATTTGCTCTTAATGAATCACAAGTTATATGTGTGTGTGTGTGTGTGTGTGTGTGTGTGTGTGTGTGTGTGTTTTCCTTGTTTACCTTTTTATGTCTCTCTTGAGTCTTGTATTTGGAGATCACATTTTCCATTGAGCTCTGGATTTTTCATCAGGAAAGTCTGGAAGTCCCTTATTTCACTGAATGACCATCTCCTTGCCTGGAAGATTATGCTCAGTTTTACTGGGTAGCTGATCCTTGGTTGCCGTCCAAGCTCTTTTGCTTTAGGAAATATCAAATTCCAATCTTTTCAATATTTTAATGTAGCAGCTGCTAGGCCCTGTATAATCCTGAATGTAATTCCACAATATTTGAATTGTTTCTTTCTGGCTGTTTGCAGTATATTCTCCTTGACCTTATAATTCTGGAATTTGCCTACTATATTTCTTGGAATTTTCAATTTGGGATCTCTTTTAGGAGAAGGACAGTGAATTCTTGTGATAACTATTTTACCTCTGATTCTAGGAACTCAGTTTTCTTCAACAGCCTCTTGGAGGATGTTGTCCAGGCTGTTTTTTTCATCATGGCTTTCTGGTAGACCAATAATTTTTAAGTTATCTCTCCTGGATCTGTTCTCCAGGTCAGTTGTTTTTCCAATGAGACATTTTACACTTTCTTCTAATTCTTTGATATTTATTTTTTATTTGACTGATTATTGATGTCTCATAGAATCATTAGCTTTGATTTGACCGATTCTAATTTTTAGTGAATTATTTTCCTTGGTTAGTTTTTGAAGCTCCTTTTCCATATGTTCAGATTTCATTTTTAGGGAGGTATTTTCTCCTGTTAGATTTTGAACCTCCTGTCCCAGTTCACAAATTTTACTTTTTAAGGATTTGTTTTCTTCAGTGAGATTTTTTTTTTCAATTTGATCAATTTATCTTTTATCTCTCTAATTTGGCTTTAAAAATATTTCTTGAGCTTTTCCAAGAATGCTTTTTGGGTTTGAGACCAGTTCATATTTCCTTCTGTGGTCTCAAGTGTGAGTATAGAGTCCACGTTGTCCTCTGAATTTGGTTGTTCTTGCTCACTATAAAAGGATTGGATTGTTCTTGCTTTTGAGTTCCCAGCTTCCTTCTTGCCCATTGTGATTGTTTATTTCCTGACTTTTGAAGTTGATTTCTGCTTCTGGGATGCAGAGGGCTCTGACCCACACTTCTCAGGCTGGGAACTAGGGGTTTGGTTGTTGACTTTGTGTGCTGCAGCCTCTGGGTGTCGGGACCAAGGCCAAGACCAGGAATCTCAGTGTTTCCCCTGGGTTACCCTGAGGCTCACAGATAACTTGTCAGGGAGGCATGATCTGGCCACTTCAGGTTTCCACCCCATGCCCCAGGGCTACAGCTCAGGCAGACTCAGCAGCTGGTGCCCTGCAGCGCTGGTGTTTGCAGATTGCCTTGATTGTGATAAGGCACAACTGGGCTTCTGTTTTTAGTACTTGCTGGATTTACCCCCCTGGGCTTTGTGATCTCCAGCTGGTCAGCTGAGATGGGACTTGTTGGGACTCTTCCCACCCTTCACTTCAGGCTCAGCACAGCCTCAGTCACACCCTTCCTCTAGGACTCCCAAGCCTGCCACTGATTCCACTATATCAGGATTTTACTCTGGATGGAGCATTAATCTCTGGGTTTTCAGGGTCAAGGAAGAAGATTAGAGCAGGTGAGGTTTACTCTGTCATCTTAGCTCCTGAAGGTTTAGGTAGGTAATTTTTAAACATCCAGGCAGTGGGCTGATAGCTCCAGGAAAAGCTGCTTCCACAGGTCCTGCACTTTTTCTTACCCAGCTCAGACTGATTCTCCATCCCACAGTGAGCCACCTGAAAATTGCCCTCGGGGTTATCCACATATTATCTATGTAGTGGGTAAGCTGTGCACCAGGCAGTTATAATTCATCCAAATGTTCAGCCACAATCCTATGACTAATAGTTGGGTTCTGCAGATAACCAGATAAGGAAGGGAGTAAAAGTATTTTGTCTGCCCTGCCAAGTGAAAGCAAATTGGTCCCATTGTTTAGAGTTTATTAGGATAGTAAAGACAGCATTGGTTAAATCAGTAAATGTGTACCAAGTCCCATCATATTTCAGAATCCTTTCTATTAAGGACACATTATCTGGAACAGCAGCATACAACATAGTAGTCAGTTTATATAGTTGTGTATAATCCACTGTCATTCTCCACATTCCATCTGACATTCATACTGGCCAGATAAGATTATTCCATCAAGTGCTTGTAGACACTGACATTCCTGCATCAACATATTCCTTTATAGTATTGGTAATTTCAACTTGCCCACCTGGCACACAATACTGCTTTAAAGAAATTGCTCCAGAAGGTTCAGGTAAGCAATTGTGTCCATTTTTACTTTACCCTCTAAAACTGTATTAATTTCAATCTTCCTTCCTGCAAGTTTATATTTCCCCTTAAGTGAATTTAGAGTCATACCTCTCAATATATCTATTCCAATGCTGTATTCAGGAATTGGCATGATTATCATAGTATATTCTTTCTTAGGTAATTGTCCAATTTTCATCATTAGTTTGACTTGTCTGGCTGATATTTCAGCCCCTCCCAGGATTGTGATGGTAATAGAAATTTCATGTTTGAGTTTGTCATGGTTCCCACATAAGAGAGGCCTGTGCCCCAGTATCTATTAATGCCCTAGTTGCAGCATTTGATTCGTTTTTCCAATATATGGTCAAATTGATATAGGGTCTGTAATCCCGTATGTGTATTTCTTTAATCTGAGCTGGGGCTTGATCAATTTCCTATTCTCCCTGAAGGGGTGATGAACCTGAATATAAGGATTCAAGAGGATCTTTAGGGTCAGTTCTTACTTCCCTATTCCATCCAATATTATGTTCCTTTTTCTGGTACATTTTATATACTTCATCAGTTGGAATACTATGTATTCTTCCAAAATCTATCCCTGCTTTCAATAGAGCAGTAAACAATTATTTTCTTGTCAATCTATTCTGACTTTGAATCTGCTGGCTATTTGCTCTTCTCTCTTGAGAAAATTTATCTTTTTCTCATTCATCCAAGTCACTCAACTGTGAAATCTTATCCAGCACCTCCTAAATATGATGCCCTATCTCCCTAATTTGTAGTGTCAGAATTAGGTGCTTATAAGCAGGAGGAGCCATCTTCACTGTGATATTTCTATAAGAAACTGCTAAGGGGGTATCATGATAAGCCTCAGTGTCTCCCATCATAATAGCAGTCTTCATTACCTCCTCCTTTAAGTTTCTCATATAGTCCTGAAGCAAATACCAGGGTCTCTCTCCACTAGGCCACACAGAATCAGTGAGATACATTTTAATGAATCCATCTACTTTTAAAGCTAATAGATTGTATTGTTACCTCCTAGCCTATGATGATCCCTAAAAGCTTTTTGTACAAAAGGATTCTGACTAATACCTATACATTTCAAACAATCCATGCTATTTACCCACACTCCTCTGGCCCCTTCATCACTGATTCTCACCATCCAAGACACTAACAATTCTCCCGTCCTTTGGGTGAATTGCCTCAATGTATCAGTAACCTCCTGCTGAGTGAAATCCTCAGTTATCTCCCTGAACTGTTTAGCCCCCCTGGTTCTTTTACTTTCTTCTTAGCATGGGGTGAACTTTTGCTCTTGTAAAATCTTCCTTATCAAACTTTGTTTCATTTTTCTCCCACACATTCTTCTGGCAGTCGTCAATGGGACAACTAGGCTCAGCCTGTGCCAGAGTTGCATATACCTTCCTTTTGCTAATTTTTTACTTCTTTTTGAGAAACACACAGAAGCCTTCTCCTCTACCTCCTGAGGCTCTCCATCTTGCCCTTTTGAAGGAGAGCCCAAATGCTGTGACACAGCCAACTCCCTTTCCATCTGAGTTTTCTCTTCCAGCAACTCGTCTCTGCTTTTACATATATTATCATAACCTGTTAGTAAAATCCAGCCTCTTCTACACACTACTTCCTGTTCTTTCCCTATTTTTATTCGTATTACTTGCAATCACCTTCTTAAATATCTAGTTTCTCCCTTTTCATTCCCATTTTCAGAGAGTTCTGTACTTTTAGCCCATTCCCTTGCTAGGGAGGAATAAGGTAAATCCTTCCATTTTGGGATATCCATTTCTTCTTCTGAAGCCCTTCTGCACCCAAACAGAGGTGTGACATTTTGTGATTCCATCTTCTTTGACTTGTTGGAGAGGAGTTTAATTTTTACCCACTAAACAAAGTGTTCACTCTTGTCTTTCAATATGTCTTTGTGTGTATGTATGATTAATAGTATAACATATATATACATATGTATCCACAAAGTATACTATTTATCATATTAAGGAAATGTACATTATTCATGTTTTCTAGAGTTTTTAATAGAAATAGTTGTTTATTAAAAGAAATTCTGCATCTCTTGGAAATACAATATTTTCATTTTTTGTTATTAATATGATTTTCTTCTGAATATGAAACAAATAGAGCAATCATGGAATGTATTCATCTTGCTCATAAAAATAATCCTTGTACTATTTTGGGGGCATTCTTGCTAAGATTTTATTTTAAAAATTTTGTTATCAGTGTTTATTAGGGATATCATTTTGAAATTTTGTTTTTCTATTAACTCCTATGTGTTAAGTCCATATTTACATCATGGGAATTTTGTAAAATATTTTCTTTTGCTATTTTTGCCAACAACTTCTGTAATTTTGGAATTTTGAATGTTTGATATAATTCATTTTGTTTACATCTGGTCCTACATTCCCCATATTCACCTGCCCACTCCAACCCCATTAGGAGTCATTTAGACCTTGTTCAATATCGTCCTCTGAGCGTTGGTTGTCCAATCTTTCTGTTTCTTATTCTGCTAATTTGAGTATTTTGTATTTTTATAAAAATATGTTTCCTTTATATTGATGTATCTGGCATATAGTTGGGCAAAATAATTTATTTTTCCTTTTTCTTTTGATTAATTCTCTTAAGATTTTGAGTTCTAAATTTTCTCCCCTTCCTCACCACCACCCTCCCTGAGATGGCTTGAATAATATCTAATAAAATCCTTTATTTCTTTAATGTAAATTCTTCTTTCCAAATTTTTTTTTGTCTTTTTGGAGGGGGTAAGGCAGGGCAATTGGGGTTAAGTGACTTGACCAAGGTCACACAGCTAGTGTTAAATTTCTGAGGATGAATTTGAACTCAGATCCTCCTGACTCCAGGGCCACTGCTCTATTCACTGTGCCACCTAGTTGCCCCTTCACTCTTGTTAATGTTAATTTATTTCTCCTTTGCTCTTTTAAATCAAATTGGCCAATAGCTTATTTCCTTGATTATTTTTCCTCCTGAAATGTTCAAATTTATTCTTTTTTTTTTTTTTTACTTTAAATTTTGTTCATGTCTAACTTAATTTCAGCATTTGTTTTGGTATTTAATTAGCATTTTAAAATTCGATACTTTTATATTTTGTGTTTTAGTTCCACATCAAGTTCATTAATCTGTGAGTCAGTCAACTGTGTGTGTAGGTGTTAAAGCACCTACTATGGACCAGGCACTTTGCTAAGTGCTGGGGATACAGAGCAAGGCACTAAAACATAGTCCTCATTCCCTAAGTGAGTCCCAAATCAACCTACCCAGGAGGAAACTGAACCCAAACTGTTCCAGCTCTGCTCTGCAATACCACCTTTGTTCACAACTGCCTTTGTTGCTATTGTGGGAATGGGGGAGTTTAACTCCTTCAGCATCTTTGCTTCCAATAAAAGATTCATCTAAAAGGGATCATGTGATAGAGGTTTATTGTTTTACAGATGAAGAGCTCAGATAAGTAAAGAAACTTGTCCAAGGTTCCACAGAGCAATGGGTTAGAACACTATTCCTAATTAGCTCTTATCATTCAAGATGACACAAGGGAGGCAGTCATGCAGGCTCAAGAATCACTTATATGAAGCATCAGGGACTTCAGGTATGGACGTGGAAGTGGAAAGGAGAAAGCTCTGGGTTAAAGGATAATGTTCTCTGGATTTCTCAGTACAGAAATCTCTGCAGAGTTTAAGAAGTGAAAGTTAGGATAACTGTACAGATGTCGCTTGACCTGCTAGTCCTTCAAACCCATGACTCACTGTCAAGGTTCTATCTTGAAATCTCCCAACCTACTCACCTCCTCCTCCCAAAGAGCTAAGGCACCATCTGCCTAAACTGAAAGAGTCTCGAGTCTAATCTGGTTTTAAGATTGTCCAGGACAAGATGCTATAACAGCTTCTTTTTATCTTCACTTAATAGTATTTTTTTCAATTAAATGTAAACATATATTTCAACATTCACTTTTTAAAGATTTTGAGTTCCAATGTTTTTTCTCCCCACCACCCCCAAGGATGGCAAGCAATCTTATGTAAGTTGGACATGTACAATCATATTAAACATATTTCCCCATTAGACATGTCATGAAAGAAGAATCAGAACAGAGGGGAGAAACCATGAGAAATAAATTTTTTTAAAAACTGTGAACATAGTAGAGTGATTTGCTTTCAGACTCCATGGTTCTTTCTCTGGACGAGGATGTCTTTTAGAATTGTATTAGATCACTGCATTGCTGAGAAGAGTTAAGTCTATAAAAGTTGGTCATTGTACAGTATTTCCTACATTCACAAGGCGTCTCTCCAGTATGAATTCTCTGATGTACAATAGATCTTGCTTTCTGAAGATCTATCTACATTGACTACAACCATAAGGTTTTTTTGCCAGAATGAATTCTTTTATGTCCAGTAAGTTTTGAGTCAAAGAGAAAAGCCTTCCCACACTCCTTACTTTCATAAAGAATGTTTCCAGTATGAATTTTCTGATGAACTCTTAAGTTGTGAATTAATCCTGAACATAGTAGTGAATCATAGAGAATCAGTGATTCTCGTCAGTATGAATTTTGTGATGCAATGCAAGTTGCGTACTGTATCTGAAGGCCTTTCCACATTCAGTACATTCATAAGGTTTCTCTCCAGTATGAACTCTGTGATGAACTGCAAGTTTTCCCTTATCCCTGAAGCCCTTCCCACATTCATTACATTCATAAGGTTTCTCTCCAGTATGAATTCTATGATGCACTGTAAGTTGTGTCCTATCTCTACAGGCCTTCCCACATTCACTACATTGGTAAGGTTTCTCTCCAGTATGAGTTCTCCGATGCAGAGCAAGGAGACTCTTGCTCCTGAAGGCCTCTACGCATTCATTACATTTATAAGGTTTCTCTCCAGTATGAACTCTGTGATGTACTGTAAGTTGTGCCTTAGTACTGAAGGCCTTCTCACATTCACTACATTCATAAGGTTTCTCTCCAGTATGAGTTCTCTGATGCATTTTAAGATGTGTCTTACTCTTGAAGGCCTTTCCACATTCACTACATTCATAAGGCTTCTCTTCAGTATGAACTCTGTGATGAACTTTAAGTTGTGTCTTACTCTTGAAGGCTTTCTGGCATTCATTACATTCATAAGGTTTCTCTTCATTATGAATTCTGTGATGTACCCTAAGTTGTGTCTTACTACTGAAGGCTTTCCCACATTCACTACATTCATGAGGTTTCTCTCCAGTATGAATTCTCTGATGCAATTTAAGTTTTGTGTTCCTCCTGAAGGTTTTCCCGCATTCACTACATTCATAAGGTTTCTCTCCAGTATGAATTCTCTGATGCACTCTAAGTTGCGTTTTATCCCTTAAAGCCTTCCCACATTCACTACATTCATAAGGTTTCTCTCCAGTATGAATTCTCAGATGGATTTTAAGTGGTGTCTTATCCCTGAAAGTCTTCCCACATTCACTACATTCATAAGGTTTCTCTCCAGTATGAATTC
>NW_027186060.1:157750-166392 GCF_028583685.1 Petaurus breviceps papuanus | reverse complement strand
CTTCCCACATTCACTACATTCATAAGGTTTCTCTCCAGTATGAATTCTCTGATGTACTTTAAGTGGTATCTTATCTCTGAAGGCCTTCCCACATTCACTACATTCATAATGTTTCTCTCCAGTATGAATTCTTTGATGCACAGCAAGGTACTGTTTGCTCCTGAATGCCTTCCCACATTCATTACATTCATAAGGTTTCTCTCCAGTATGAATTCGCTGATGCACTCTAAGTTCTGTCTTATCCCTGAAAGCCTTCCCACATTCACTACATTTGCAAGGTTTCTCTCTAGTATACATTCTCTGATGTATAGGAAGATGCTCCTTGCTCCTGAAGGCCTTCAAATACTCATTACAATCAAGAGGTTTATCTCCAGTACGTTCTCTGCTCTCTGAAAGGAAGAATGAGGAGCTGGTTAACCCTGCCTTTTTTACCCTTTCCCAAGGTTCTTACTTGCTCAAATGGTTTAGAGCTATTCTATTGCCTTCTCACTTGAACAGGGCAGTCTCACTAGCCTTTTACCAGGAATGAATTTATCTTATTTAAAAGTATGATGACTCAAGGATAACATATGTAAATAATTTGGTTGAGGAGGAAATTACTTGAAGGGATGAATGAAAGCTTACTCTACTTTAACAAGCTGACATTTGAATAAAATTAGACTTTTCAGAAAAAAAAAGGATGACTTTGAAAAATTGTAAATGTATTCTTACCATCTGAGGTGAAAACAGGAAGAGAAAAGACTGAGCAGGAAGAAAATAGAGAATAAAAGGGCAGCTAGGTGGCAAAGTGATTAGAGCACCAGCCCTGAAATCAGGAGGAATCAAGTTCAAATCCAACCTCAGACACTTGACACAACTAGCTGTGTGACCTTGGGGCAAGTCACTTACCCCCAATTGCCTTGCCGTGACCTCCAAAACAAAATTCAGAATAAACTTTAGAGTGAATTAGAGAAATATATACATGAAGCAAGCAGAAAAAAGGAAAAATATGAGGGGGGAAATACGACAATAGTTGCCATAAATTTCCTCTAAAAAAGCAACCTATCTACTTTGTAAGGAATTAATTGAAATTTTTAAGGGTAAGACATACAAGTGTTTTCGCCAAGAGCAATTATTAACAAATACCTGAAACGTTACTCAAAACTCCGGTAATCAAAGAAATAAAAATTAAAATATATGGAGGAAGCAATAGCCATCAGATTAGCAAAGGTGATGATTTTATTGGTCTTTTTTGAGGGGGAAGGCAGGGTGATTGGGGTTAAGTGACTTGCCCAAGGTCAACAAAGATAATTTAAAATGATAAATTTTGGCAATTATGTTGAAATAGCTACTTACTAAGCTGCTGCTGCTATTTTTCTGAAAAGAAACAGCAATTTCAGCTAGAAGTACAAAACTTTTTATGTTCTTTGATCCAGTGGTCCCAGTACTAGGTCTGCTACCTCAATATGTTACTAAAAACAAATAAAGCACTATCAGTAAAATTTTTACAACAGTTTTTTGTGAAATAGCAAAATACTGAAAACCTATAGGTCCAATGATAGGGTTACAGCTATATGAGTCCCATCAGAAGAACATATTATTGTGCCTTAGTAAACACAATTTAAAAGCATAAAGAAAAACAGGATGGGGTGGCTAGGTGGTGCAGTGAATAAAGTACCAGACCCAGAGCCAGGAGGGCCTGAGTTCATATCCAGTCCCAGACACTTAACACTTACTAGCCTTGAGCTAGTGACCTTGGGCAAGTCACTTGCCCCTCCAAAAGAAAAAGGGAAGAAAAAAAAAAGAAAAACAGGATGATACATAAAATGAGAGAATGAAGAAAGGGGAATGAGGTTAGGATTAGATATTTTAAAACAGTGGCAAAGCAACACAATCATAAAAACAAAACAAAAGAATATGTCAGAAGAGAAGTTAAGAAGCAGAAAAAAGCACATTAGTTAATATCTTAGGTAATGTACTTATTTTAAAAGGGAGAATGAATTCATGCCAGTAAAGCAGGTGAATGCCTGCTTCAGAGAAGATAATCTTCAATGAATAGAAGAGAAACGACTGCCCCATACTAAGGCAGTAACTTTCTTTGAGAGTGGAGGAACATTTCAGTAAGAGACACATAAAAAAAGGAATCTCTTGAAATTAAAAATGAAGTTTGAACATCTCACCTCCTCTCACCAGGTCTGAGAAACTTTGATAGGCCACTTTGTTCAACATTTTATAAGAGCTTTGACCTAAAATGACCAACAGATCACTATTTTACAATGACCCATTTGCTTGGTTTTTATGTAGTCACCTGGACAGCTGCTTCTGGGAATATCTGCCTCTGGCATCCAAGATGTTTCCTTTCTTTCCAACAGGTAGATCACCTCTGGTTTCAAAACCACATATCCTGTTCATTGAAAATGAGAAAGTACAAGGGAGTCATCTCAGAGTTTCATCACAGAACAGAGATGCAATATTGCTTCCAAGTCTTAAAATGGTGGGGGAATATGGGTGCTGAATATATTTTATACCACCAAGGGCACTAGGTTAGCTGATTTTGTCCAAGATTTTTATTTATCAAACGTGGGGCTCAATGGGCTGGGTGGAGGGAGAAGTAGGGTTTACCCTTTTTTTTTTTCAGGTATCAGAAAGAGAAAGTACATTCTTTTTTAAAACACCCATAAAACTTAATAAAAGAACTCAAAACTAGCTTAAGTCATTGTTGGAAAAAAAGTAGGTATGCTAGGAAGACCTCAACCATAGTATAAAGAACCACCAAAGGACATTCTATATTATAATAGAATGGATTACTGAGTAGGACTTAGGAAAAAATAGTTCAATTGACTCACACTGCTCAGACAGTGGAAACACTGTGTATAATGAAACCTACATTAGGCTTAAAAAGAAAATCTTGGATTTGAAGCAACAGAGAGAGGCAGATTCATTTTCAAGGATAAGAAATCAAGACATCAATTTCCAGGCTTACTAAACAAAGACATTTCTTCCTGGAAACAGGTAGCATAAATAATTTGTCTCTTGCCTATAAAAGCATTGGGAAGTTTACTCTTGTATGCCAAAGAATAGCTGTTAAGATCTTTAAAGTTGTCATAGTATATATCAAGAATCCAAAGGGGTAGCTGTTCTTACCCAAAAACACCAAATTCCTATAGTTCTCCAGCATCACATCACTGTACAACTTTTTCTGAGATGGATTCAATTGTACCCACTCTTCATGGGTGAATTCCACAGCCACATCCTTGAATGTGATTGATTCCTGAAATACCAAAAACATTTGTGCTTACCCAGCTGTAGCTCTAAGTGTTATGAAGTTCAAACATAAACTGCTTGCCAGTGGTCTGAGGGAATTGAGTGTTTTAGGACAGCAAGTGATATAGCGAATTGAGGGAACTGAGTCAACCACACTGACTCCATTTTGTGACTCAAATCTGGAGGTAGTTAAATTATATTTTTGTTCAGTTATAAGTCTAGTCCAATTTCTGTCTTGTGAGAAAAAAATATTCAATTGTGGGAATTGGGAGAAAACTTTATTTCATTGTTTGAACCTAGCCCTGTGTGGCTGGGAAACCAGAACACCTCTACCTGCTGTTTAGAGACACTTAACTGAGGACCTAAGTTATGCTGACCAGAAATCAAGTCAGATCCAAAAAGAATGATGTAAGGAGTTCTCGCAATATGCATCTCAAGCAACCCGTATGTCTTTTCTAAGAACTGGCCCCCTTGTGAACAATTAGTATTTGTTTCCATGTTCCTTTGAACAGACACATGGGAGAATTGGGACACCTCTTTTTCTGAATTCAGGGAACTGAACCTCCTGCCCCCACCCCTTAAGAAAGAAAGTCCCAATCTGGGCTCAGATAGCCAGCACCACACCCAGAAATAACTGGCCGTGTAACCTTGAGCAAGTTACTTAACCCCAATTGCTTAAAAAAAAAAGTCCCTATTATTTCTTCCAATTAGAAAAATGGAAAAAGGAAAAGAATATATATGTTCTAAAATGTTTATACCAAATTTTTCTGGTGGTAAAGAACTGGAAATTGCAGGGATGCCCATCAATTGCAGATGGCGGAACAAATTGTGGTATGTGATTGTGATACAATATTACTGTGCTATAAGAAATGAAGAACTATATGATCTTAGAAAAACACGGAGAAACTTGGATTAAATAGTGAAGACTAAAAAATGGGCAGATCCAAGAGAACATTGTAATGCAATATTGTTTTTAGAACTACTTTGAAGAAATAAGTCATTTTATCTATTACAAATCTCCAAATTAATTATAAAGGACAAATGAAGAACGACGTTATTTGCATCAGAGAAAGAGCTAATAAACTGAAATATGGATAGAATAATTTTATACATATATTACACACACACCTCTATTTGAGTCTATTGGTAACCATCTCTAAGATGGAAGAAAAAAAGAAATTAATGTGATTTTATTTTAGTTTGAAATAAAGAGCAAGTTGTATATAGCAGATATCCAGTATCACGTACAACCATCTTTTTTATTATATTGTGTTATGGAAATGCATGTTTTATTCCACAAATTGAAAATAAATTTTTTAAAAATACCACTTTTGATAGAGAAGATGGAGACCATGAGTAGAGAATGCTTTATGAACTGTCAGGTAAAGTCACTATCACTGGTATTTTTATGCAATGAAATCTTTAGTATAAAGGAGGTTTAAATTTGGAGTGAAGGAAAAAAATGCTTTTCCAAAAATGACTGTGGTGAAATGAGTCAATGAAGAGATGGATAGGATGTGAGAATGATGAAGGCAATGCATGATGCAGATTGATGGACTAATCATAGAATTATCCTCCCCAACCTAAATATTCTCCTTCAACAAAAGCCATGGCCCCAAAGCAAAATGACAACCCAAACAATCAATATCAACAGACCAGAGCACTTCTGTGAGTGGGAACAGTTTATTGCCAAAATGGAAAGGAAGTTGAGCCAACAGCCAGCTGGCAGCAGAAGAGCAGAGGAGGAGTGGGCAGCTTTTAGAGATCTGATGTCTCATCTGGGCCAGAACACACACAAACAGCAGGACTGGCTTGAGGAAAATTATGGGGAAATTTAGAAATTACTAAGTGAAAAATAGGAGAACTCTATCAGATTCTGTCTCCTTTTTGTACCTATTTCCTACCGACAATTTTGGGGCTCTCATTCCTAGGTCCAAGTCCGTCATTCTTCAAAGAGAAAACATAAACCAAGTTAGATTCAAATTCTATAGTTTTCTAATAGGAATCCCTTCTTATCACCATCATTCCATCAGCCTTGAAACATGGTCTTCATTCATCTCTGACCTTGCTTCCAAGCTAGGCTTTTAATATCTTTTTGTACATTTATCACCAGAATAATTTCTTTCAGGTTTTGCTGTCTCTCCACTACTCGTTTTTTTATACTGTTCTAATTTTCTTATTCATCCTCAATTAATGGTAATTAAAAACATTTTTATTCTCATGATTAGTTATGCTTTAAGTCAACTGGTTATTAAAAATTATTGCTAAATCTCAAATGCAAGCTTTCTGACAACACACACTTCATTACTTTGTACTTGCCTGCCTGTTAACTCTCTAGTTTAATTCACTTTAACATAGCATTTACCCAATAAGTTGATATGAATCAAGAACCTGAGTCTTAAAGCCTTATTATACATTACACAAAAAGATATGGCATATCAGAGTGCCAGGAGGGAGGAATATCCATATGAAAAGGGATTCTAAGGAAAGAGGGCCAGCCTTACCAAATATCTATTTTCTAGCACTCCCACTTCCCCTCCACACTTGGGGGGGGGGGGGAGGTGTGGAACAGGGAAGGAATAGCAAAATCCTTGTAATAACAAGTCACAGAAATCCCAACAAATTCCCACACTGGCCATATCAGAAATATGAGGAAAGCTGAGGGCCACAGAATGAATGCTTTTGAATTGTGGTGCTGTAGAGAATATTTCTAAGTGTCCCCTGGAAAGCAAAGAGGTCAAATCTGTCAATACTTAAAGAAAGTAATTCAGATTATTTACTGGAAGGTCTAATATACAGGTCAATCAAATAAATGTCAGAAGTTAGGTAGAATATAACATCATGAATCCTCTTGAAAAAAATGGTTGTTCACTGTATCGATCAGAGTTTTCAAATCTTTCAAAGATGTTTGTCTTTATAATATTGTCATTGGATAATTTTTTTCTCCTGCTCTATTTACATCATTTTGCAGTGATTCATACAAGTCTTTCTTGTGTTCTATGAAAAAGTTTCTTGTGTGATGTGATTTATTATATTTCCATATTTTTTTATCATCTTTGTATATCATAACATATTCAGGCATTCTACAAATGATGGGAATCTTCTCAGTTTCTAATTCTTTGCCACCATAAAAAGAGCTGCTAGTAATGTTTTTGTACATATGGGTTATTCCTTTGTTCGATCCCTTTGCACCTAGTAGGAGAATTGCTGGGCCAAAGGGTATGTGCACAGGTTACTAATTTTCTCAGCATTATTCCAAATCGCTTTCAAGAAGGGGTGGTCCATGTTGTAGTTCCATCAATAGCAGGGGCCATCTCCAGTCTTCCTGATCTTTATCTTGTCATTGGACTCAAACAGGTCATGAGCAGAAAGTGAGGCTGGTGATCTTGTACAACCCTCCCTTACTTCAACCCAAATCTTTTGCAAATTATTGCTGCAAAAAAGGTAAAGACTATGTCTTTGGAAGCAATTGAGTCCCTAGATTTTCCCATACATTTCAGCATCCCAGATCACTAGCCAAGCAGAGCCCACCTAGATCACTTAATTAGCTGACTTAACATTCCTTTCCCTGCTTCAGGTGGCTCATTCCAGACTACTAAACAGCCCTTAATCCCACCCAGATCGCTTCACTGTCCTTTCTGTAGATAAGACTCAGTCTCACCCTCTTTAAGTTGTAGGTTCCCTAAGAATCCTGCCCCTATATTGGACTTACAATAAAGCTTGTTTCACTGGAAGGTTTGAGCGTAAGAATTCATTGCAGGAAGAAGCATTCCTATACTGGGCCATTTTGGGGTTTCCAGCAAACAAAAACCCCTCATTAATGTTTTGCATCAATTCACTTGCACAATGGGGATCCTCTTCTATCCTTCTCAATGGGTGGGGAAAGGAGTGGAAGGAGGAAAAGAGTTTGGAACTCCATATTAAAAAAAAAACCACCAAGGCAAATAAAACTGATTTTTGCGTGTGGAGGGAATACATTAGTATCTTTGGTGTCCTTTAGATCCAAACAGTGATTCCCGCCCCCCACAACCTCTAGGCTCCCAGAACAGGACACAGAAAGCATCCCACCTTAGCTGGTCTTCCAGGGGAGCCTCCCCCTCAGGGAGACCTACCACCCACCCCTTTCCCCATGCTCACCTGTCCCGGCCGGGCAGTCAGCACAGGAGCCATCCCCTCTTCCTGCGGGCTCCCACCTGGGGGGCAGAGCTGGGGAGGAAAGGAGGGGCATAAGGAGGGGGGCGGCGCTGGGGTCTGCCCTGGGGGGGGGGGTGAGCTCGAGGGGGGACGGGGACCCCCCCCTTTGCTGGGGGGGGGGGGGGGGGCAAGGGGAGTGAGGGGGGGGGGAATAGAAGTAAATAGTCAATTCCCTGGGGGTGGGGTGGAAACTCATTTCTCTCCTGGGGGGCCAATAGCTGTAGAGACAAAAACTGGAGAACAGACACGTGACCCTCTCAGCAGGGGGGCGAAGACCCCCGGCAGCATCAGTCCTGGAGGAGGGGGTGCCCCAGAGGAGACGAGACCACAGGGAAGGCCGGCTAGGATGGGGGACCAGCCGGACACACAGTGGGAGCACCTGTCCTCAGAGCCTGGGCACAGAGGAAGGACCAAAGCCTGGAGCGGCAGGAGCTCATCGGGGTACCGAGATGCAGGCCAGAATGGAGGAGTAGACACACCCCCTCCTCTTGCTCCTCCTCCAGCCCCTCCTCCGCAGGGCTGCCCACAACCCTCTGGAAGGCCTCGAGGGCTTCCTTCCTCCTCAGGCAGACGCCCCTCCCCTTCTGCACGAGCTCCCCGACCAGTCCCTGGGCCCAATCCCGCCGCACCCCCGCAGGCGGCCTCCGCCCACCCGGGCCCCGCTCTCGGCCGCTCCTCACCCGTCACACTTGAGTTCAGGACCGAGGAGGGGAAGGAGCCGCTATCAAACAAGGAAAAGGTAAAGAGAAACAAAGAATTGGCAAAAAAAACAAAAAAGAAACAAGGCGGAAGTGGTGTAGGAAGATGGAAGTGCCATCCTCCCGCCCTTGGGCCTGGAAAAATGCCCCCGAGGCGCGCGTGGTCTTCTGGGAATCATAGTCTGGAGGCTGACGAGCCTTTTGCGCATGCCTGGGTTTCGACCCCTCCCCCCCGGCCTGGAATACAGTTCCGCCTCACTGCCCCGCCCCGCCCTCCTCCTTTCCTCCCTTGGAGCCCCGCCCCCTCCGCGCTCCCTCCTACCTGGTGAATTAATTTGGTAGAAAGACTAACTAACCCTGAGAGCCCGCATCCACCTGGAGCTTCCCTCGTTTCGGGCCCTGTTAAGTTCTTAAGATGGCCTTTACATCAGGCACGCACGACAACCCTGCAAAGCCAGTGGTATTACAGCCCCCCTTTTATGAACGTGGAAACCGGGGGAAGTGACT
>NW_027186060.1:125011-157350 GCF_028583685.1 Petaurus breviceps papuanus | reverse complement strand
GCTGGAGTCCTTCCTTCCTTGTATGGGGACAGCACAAGGGCAAAGGCTCTGGGCAAGGCGATGCTCTTTGAAGATGAGCTCTGTGAGCTACAAACAGCTGCTTCATGTGTGCTAGCTCTGTGTGAAATGTTCCTTAGGTGTGAAGTACATGCCAGTGCTTGTGAGAGGAATGGTATTTTCCATGTAAAACGATTTGGAAACACATCCACCTAACTCAAGATCACAAGATTGGTAATTAATTGGTTTTGGTTCCAAAGTTTAAGTAGTATTCTTATATTTTTAGGTTTTCTTTTACTGTGTAACTTGGTAAACAGTTGTATTATCTGTGTCATAAGAGAGGCATTTTCTCTTATAGCCTAAATGTTATTGAATTTAGAATTATACTGTCAGAGGAACGGCAAAATGACAAATGGGCCATTCTGACCATGTATTATAATATTTTGAAGAATTGTAATTTAAGAAATCATAAGCTTTCATTGTGTCTTTGTTTAAAAGGAAGTTTCAGTTAAACTATCATTTTTTGAAATTAGTAACGTTGTTAAATAAGCTAGTAGGAGTTATTGGATAAATCAACTATTTACAAAAATATGTTTGTGAAAGGTAATTATTGGTAATTGATGCAAAGATGCTGTAAAATCTCCTTTTTTAAGTTTTGTCAATTATGTGGAAAAGGTTTTATGACCAGAGAATTTAGGAATTGTGTGGTAAATAATAATATCAGGATAAGTTGTAAACTGGTTTTTTTTTTTTGAAAAAGGGAAATATTCATTTGAAGAAATGTTTTATAAGATCTTTGGCATGAGAAAGGGAAGGCTGCCCTGTCCTTAGAAGATAAGAAGATGTATGTGTTAATTCCCAAGGTCCCTAAGACAAAAGTGTTCACAGAAACTGAAAAGAAAGATTTGATTAAGTTTGAGGAAATTGAAACTGAGCAAGGCCATTGGTTGTTGCTTGATGAGAGAGAAATGGTTAATCAACAAATCATGAACTGAATTTTGTCAATTTTTACATCAAGGAGGCCATTAGGGAGTGCAAGAAATGTGTGACCTAGCTTTTTTTTTTTTAATAATAGTATATATATTTGAGTATTTGATTTTAAAACTTTGAATTCCAGATTCACTCCCCTCCTCTTCCGTATCTCACCCCCACTGGGAAGACAAGCAGTTCAGTATAGGTCATACATGTGTGGCTAATGCAAAACAATAACATAGTAGATATATTGTAAAAGACTGATTACATTTCCCTCCCTCCTATCCCACCCCCCACCCACTCTCCTCTCTACTCTAATCCCTTCCCTTTTAAAATTGTGCCACCCCAACTCCCCTCCCCCCCGGCTCCCCCCCCCTTCCTTTCCCCCCCCTCTCATCCCCTTCCCCCCCTACCCTCCTGGAGGGTAAGATACCCTATTTAGTGTGTATTTCATTCCCTCCTCAAACCAAATTCAATGGGAATAAGATTGACCCATTCCCTTTTGCCTTCCTATTCTTCCCCTCCATTGTAACCATTTTCCCTTGCCTCTTCTATATGAGATAGTTTACCCCATTCTGTCTCTCCCCAACCCCTCTCATTATATTCCTTTCACCTCTTAATTTCACCTTTTAAGTATCATCCCTTCCTGTTAAATTGGCCCTGTGCCCTCCATCCATGTATACCTGTAAACATATATACATACATTCACATATGTATTCATATGCCCATATACCTTCATATATATATTTCTATTCCCTTCAACTATTGAGAAAAGTTTCATAAATTAACAATTATTGTTTTTCCATGTAGGATTGTTAATGGTTCAACTTTGATAAGTTCCTTATGATTTCTTTTCCCTGTTTACCTTCTCATGTTTCTTTTGCTTCTTGTTATCTAAATGTCAAATTTTCTATTCAACTCTGGTTTTTTCATCAAGAATGCTTGAAAGTCATCTATTCCACTGAATGACCATATTTTCCCCTGAAACATGATACTCAGTTTTGCTGGGTAGGTGACTCTTGGTTTTAATCCCAGCTCCTTTGACCTCCGGAATATCATATTCCAAGTCCTTTGATTCCTCGGTGTAGAAGCTGCCAGATCCTGGGTTATACTGATTGTGTTTCCATGATATTCAAATTGTTTCTTCCTGGCTGCTTGTAATATTCTCTCCTTAATCTGGGAATTCCAGAACCTGGCTATAATATTCCTAGGAGTTTTCTTTTTGGGATCTTTTTCAGTAGGTGATTGGTGGATTCTTTCAACCTCTGTTTTGCCCTCTGATTCTAAAACATCAGGGCAGTTTTCTTTGAGAACTTCCTGGAGGATTATTTCTAGGTTCTTACTTTGATCAAAGCTTTCAGGTAGTCCAATAATTTTTAAATTTTCTCTCCTGGATCTATTTTCCAGGTCAGTGGTTTTTCGCATGAGATATTTCACATTGCCTTCTATTCTTTCATTTGTTTGGATCTGTTTAACAGCATCTTGATTTCTCATAAAGTCACTAGCTTCCATTTGCTCCAATCTAATTCTGAAGCAATGATTCTCCTCGTTGAGCTTTTGAGATTCTTTTTTCATCTGGCAAATTCGGCTTTTTAAGGCATTCTTCTCCTCATTGCCTTTTTGAGCCTGGATTGCCATTTGAGTTAGTCTAGTTTTTAAGGTGGCATTTTCCTCAGTCAGGCTGTTGACTGTCATTTTGTAATTTTCTTGCATTGTTCTCATTTCTCTTCCCAATTTTTCCTCCACTTCTCTTATCGGCTTCTTAAGGTCCTCTCTGGCCTGTAACCAGCTCGTATTTTCCTTTGAAGCTTTTGGTGCAGGAGTTCTGACTTCACTGTCTTCCTCCTGTTCCATGCTTTGCTCCTTTTTGTCCCCAAAATAGAAGTCTAATGTTGGAATCTTCTGTCTGCTTTGTTTCCTTTGCCTGGTCATGTCGCCCCTCAGTCACTTGAACCCTTTTTGTCACAGTAGGACCCTGCCACCAGACAGGGAAGCTTCGTTACAAATGCTGGGGTTTTCTCAGCTGCCAGAAGTATAAGATGGGTGCCCTCTCTGAGGTCTCCAAATGCTCTGGCAAGCTGGACACACACCACAGGACCTCCACCCTAGACTGCAATCCAGATCCAAGAAGGTTAAAGCAAGAGCGATTATGCCTCAGACTGGTGCTTGGTCCCCCTACACTCTGCAGGCCAGGAGCTGAAGCAGCCCTGAGGGCAAAAGCCACGAACTCCCACTTACTGGGTCCCAGAGTCCAGACTGCACTGATCTCTCACTTTGTCCTTCACATCTATGTGTTCATAAATCTGGAAACAGCCACAGCTGCTGCTGATCTGGGGTCCCTCTGGCTGAGGCTGGTCAGGCCTGCCCTGGGGCTAAAGCCTTGGTGTGGGGCTGGGCTGACCAATTCTTGCTGGCCTGCCGGTATGTCCTCAGTGGGAGGTTAGCTTCTCTGTTTCATTTTGTGGGTTCTGCAGCTCCAAAGTTTGTTTAGAGTCCCCTTTTTACATGGATTGGAGAAACCCGAGCAGTGGGGGGGTGTAATGTAATGCCAAAAGAAAGGCAACTTCCCAGGTTCAAAATACCAGCATAGGTGCTCTCTATTTTATTCAGTGACCAACCAAGAACAGAGAAGATTAAAACATGACATCATTCCAAATACAGCATTTACTAAGTGTGATTAAATAATCTCCAAGGACTACCCCACCCCAGGACCTTCCAATCATTCAATCAATTACAAAGTCTCTGTTCTAAATACTTCTCCACCCCTAGGCTATACCTTCATTTAGTTCACCACAAAGCCCCTCTTCTCAAATGGAGATTAGTTTCCAAACATAAGGTCAAAAGTTCCCCACCCCTGGATCACAATTGAATCTACCCCAGAGTTACATCAAGTTTAAACACAGCACTTAATACCCAAATGGAGGTCTTTTCTTCATCTTGACACGAGGCAGGTTCTCAGCAATCTTAGTTCCTGGGGAGACAAGGCTTAGCAAGGCCATAAGATACATTGCCAGTCCCTTCATGAATTTATCCTCTGTCTGTAGAACAGTCCTAGAACCCCTGAACACATTAGCAAAGCCCTCTCCCAGGATTTCTGTAAACATACAACAAGAAAATCCTTCTTCAGGGCTTCTGAACCAACAGAAAGGCTCCCAGACCCCTGCAACAACAGCACTGTCCTTCACCAGTGGACAGTATTCACTCTGTCTGCAGGACAGTCTCCAGACCCCTGCAACAACAGTACTGTCCCTCACCAGTGGACAGTATTCACTCTCTGTCTGCAGGACAGTCTCAGGGCTTCTTAGCGAACAGCCAGGTTCCAGGACTTCTTCAACAAAAGGACTGTCTTTCACCAGTGAACAAATCTGGCAAAATAACATCAAAACAGACAGACAAAGTACCAGCAAAACAGCCATGTCTCCTCAGTCCTTGGCAGCTCAGGGGGCAGGTCTCAAAAGTCCAGGGCAATTCAAAGCGGCCACCAGCAATTCTCTTAGTCTCTCTCTCTCTCCACGAGGTGCTGCTTCCAAAAAAAGATCTTCCGCCTCTCTCTAGTGTCTCTCCAAATCTACATCACCAGCTCCTCCCAGTTCAGGACTTTCTTTTCACATTAACAAGCCCATCCCACAGGTGGGATTAACAAGCTCTGGGTTTTAACACAATCAATTTGAAAACCAAGCCAATACAGGGGAATCTTTAATTGCCATTACTATCACAGGGGGTCCTGCTTCTACTCCACCTTCTTCTGTATGACCTAGCTTTAAGGAAGTATGGATGTGTAAATATATATATACAGTTGCTAAACAAATCTGTGAAGAGTGTCTTATATCCAAGAATATAAAGAAAAAGGGTATTAAGAAAACAGTGTGGCTCTTAGCTGGGACCGAGCTATGGGGGAAGCCAAGGTTGCCACCAGCGGAAGCGGTAGTGGCGGTGACCCTGGCTCAGGCTCAAGAGGAGGAGGCTGGCAGTGAGGGTAGCGGAGACATCCCTGGTTCCGGCCGGGTCCTGGCGGTAGCGGTGAAAAGGGCCCCATGGAGTTGGCGCCCAGCCCTCCCGAGGAAGTCGTGGTCTGGAGCCCCGAGGTGGAAGTGTGCCTCTTCCACGCCATGCTGGGACACAAGCCCGTCGGTGTGAACCGGCACTTCCACATGATCTGCATCAGGAACAAGTTCAGTCAGAACATAGGGAGGCAGATCTCCTCCAAAGTCATCTGGGACCATTTAAGTACTATGTACGATTTGCAAGCATTGCATGAGTCTGAGATTCTTCCATTCCCTAATTCAGAGAAGAACTTCATCCTACCTGAAGAAATAATTTTAGAGGTCAAAGAAGGAAAAGTAATGATTGAAGATGAGGTGAAGGAAGAAATAAAGGAAGAACTGGATCCACACATTGTTTTTACATCTTCAGGAAATTTAAGGAAAGGAGCTGAGAAGTCCAGTGGCAAAGAGAAAGAAAAGAGCTCATCAGACTCTGAATCTAAAGGGGGTGCAGACAAGAGGAAACGCAACTGGGTCACAGAAAAGGTCTTAAATGCAAACAGCAATCCCTTTAGTCCGAGTGCAGCCAAACGTAGAAGAACATAGGCCGTTGCTAATAACTTAGAGAAGAATAAGAAGGAAACAAAAAATTGATGATGTTTACTTTAGTGGAAAGAATTTTTGACAAGTTTTTATTAAATGACACAAATTGTTCAGGTGGTACATATTGTCATTTTTGCTAATCATTGGGAAAGGAGTGTGAAAAGATTAGCATGAGGGAAGAGGCTGAGGAATGTATCCTATACTTGCTAGAAATATGGTTTGAATACAGAAAAGAGTTTAGCTTACCTTGGTGGCAGTAGGATATTTGTTGAGCATCCTAGCTGATTCTCAGATTTCCCAAGGTAAAATGGTAGCTTTGCAAGTGTGTACTTAAGGAATTTTGTGATGATATATATAATAGAAAGATTATTTATGTATTCTTTGTGTTTTGAAGTCAAAATTCATTTCTTAGAGATGTGCTGACCCTTTAGGTTCTTACCAGTTTTCCTTGATTTGGTATCTGAAGCCAGTTGTAGGATCAAACATATATATATTATATATTTTTTTATCATAGTAAAACAAATGCTAGGTGAACTAGGGAGACGATTCAAAGGGGGACCTCTTTCAAATGGACAGATTACCATGTAGTTAAGCAAAGCATTATTCTCAAATATATAGCTTTGAGCTAGGAGCATTAAACCTAAAAGATAGCATTGGCTGCTGTGTCAGAAAAAAAAAATTTTAATTTTCTACCCACTGAAGTAAACATAAGATCTCTTCTTTGAGACTTCAGTCAAACCTGTCCACTTAAGGTCAAGTATGGGATTGTAAACATTTTTTCACCGAGTGCATCATGAGTCAGGGGTCTTGACTGAATTGCTTTCTAGTGCCACAAAATATGATATAACATCTCTTCTTGCCATCAGAGAGACCAAGAATTGGATGTTTTGACTCATTCGTGTGTACTGTATATAATTGGTTTGGTATTTCATTATTTAATTTTTAAGAAAAATATTTTACTAGTGTTTTATATGGAAATAATATTGCAGAAGCTCAATCTTGTGTTGTATTTTTTCTGAGAAATTTGTTTTTAAGGTCATGACTATTTTGAGATACTTGTTGCTCGGTTTTATATGCTAGAATATTGACCATTTGTAGCAGTTCTTATTTATTATGCAGACGGTTGCAGACAGACCAAATAAATGACAGCTTTGTGGGAGGGAATCTTAGTCTGTTAAATTGCCGTTGGATATGGCACAAAATGCTTATTTGAAATATACCCTCATTTGACTGCTGAATAAAAAGTACTAAAAATCCAACAACAAAAAAAACCCAGTGTGGATCTCCTGGCAGGAAGGCTAAATGAGTCCCACTGGGAAGTGATGCTTATACAGAGGTTTCAGAATAGTGGAGTAGTTTCAGAAGTTTTACGGGGAACACTGAGAATAAGATGGGAGACACAAGATAAGGGACACAAGGACAATTTTGTGATCCATGATGGGGAAGCAATCTCATCATTCCCTTCCTAAACTTCCTCCTCTTTAGTCAAGAAGGTATGCCAGGGCTTAGGGTCTGGGATCCCTTTCCTCCATTAAGGAAGATCTGGAAGTAAGCCTCAAGAAACAAACAAAACAAGGCAAAAAAAAAAAAAAACACAACAACACAAAAAGGTACCTGAAGTTTTTCTAATTCTCTAGTGCTGAGAGAATTGAAAGAATCAGGTTCCAGATGGGGCATCTGCTCTTGTCCTCCATTCTTCAGAAGCTGTGCCCAGTTCCATGGCCTCCAACATAACCAAACTGGACTGAGAAACTTGAAAGGGTCAGGCTGAACACAAAACAGGCCTCCTAGCAGTCTCACCTAATGGGATCTGAGAAGTCAGTCCCAAAAAGCACCTTCAAGGTACTTGGAGAGCAAGGAGGGAATAAGGAGAGAAAGGCTTAAGTACCTTCTCTTCTGGCAGGAGAGGAACTTCAGATTAGCAGTATTTCCCAGGGTCAGGGAACCATAAAGTGTTGAGGTTTAAGGTTTAGATTAGGGATATTCGAGGCCCCAAAATACCAATACACTGGGTCCTGAGGAATGAATTTTACTCAAGTCTTCTCTCAGCCAAAGAAAAGCAAAGTTTATTAAAAGTTCCCCTTAATGAATAGACTCTTAGGGAGCCTAAGTCTATGTGAAGCTTGTATTGACAAGCAAGCCAGAATAATCTGACACAGAGTGAGTCTGCCCTAGATAACATCCAGCCCCTCAGGTTGGCAAGATGGAGCTTATATACAGAAAGATTGTCGGAGGATTCTAGGGGTGGTCTAGAGGAGGAGTCAAATGAGGTCAGACTGCAGTAATGAGATTAAGGGTGGGAAACATCTGGAGATGACAGACAATGGAGGGCTGGGCTACTTTAAGGGTAACAGATTTGGGTATAGATATCTTGATAGAATCAAGGGTGGGAAGTACATGGACAATGGAATCCTAGGCAAGTAAGAGTAAGAGATTTGGGCCCAGCTATAATGAAAAGTTATGGCCTCAGACAAATGCCGGATCCAAGGGGGAGATTCAGAGTTCAAGGGGTTTCCCAGAGCCTGTACCCCATCAGTGTGAGCAACGTCTGCTTTACTAACACAGGAAATGCCCTTCCAAGGGTACTTATGTGAAAGAATCAATCCCCTGCCCCCTGAGTCTTTACTTTTGCTTTGGTTTTTTTTTGGTTATGTTTGAATATGTCTCATCTCCACCCCCAAAAGGTGCACTTCCCCCATTCTTTATCCCAGGCTTGGCTGGGAACTGTGAACCCTAAAAGGTACATTACCACTCTCCACAGCAGCCCTCTCTGCCCCATCTCTTCTCTGAGGCAGATTGCTTCCCTTTACAGACTAGAGTCGCTGAGTTCCTCTTCTGGACTCTCATTCATTTTAAAAATTATGATCTCAGGGCTCCTGTAGCAGCAAGCACCCCAGCGTCCCCAGGGTGGCTGCCAACACAGCTTCTTGGATCTGCTTTGATAAAGGAAAGCAACTCAAAATGGGTTAACAAGCCTACTTTAATCAGTCAAATATGTATCGTTTACCTAGTTCAGGGGAAAAAGGTCAGTACCCCGAACTTCAGAGTATACAGACAGAATTATCAAGACAGAGAAACAGATCAATTAGACAGGTTTCCAAACTGTCCAACCATTACATCCATACCAAATCAACATCTGAGTTTTTCAAAGCTGGGGGGTTCTCAACAACGGCTTCCCAGAGTTTCATCTGATCAAATCAGAACACTTCTCAAAGTGAGCCCCAAAGCAAAGCCTCACATTAGGGATTATATAGCCTTCTCCTGGCTCAGAGAATGCAACAACCTTCTGGACCCACTGGCCAATCAAAAAGTATCTACTGAAAAACAAGCCTCCCACCCCAGACTCCAGGTGCACTTTAGCCTACGGGCAGGGAAGATCTTTAAAATTTACATTCGCCCCAAGATTTTTCATGCCCATAGCACAGACAATTTACTTTTGAATTAGCATTAACAATCATAGGTCACATTTGCAAGATACATAACTGAAGTTACCAAAGTGACCACAGGGCTTTAAACAAACACAAAGTACATTGCATTATCACCTCAATTCAAAAGAAGAGTCCAAATAAAGTTCTCTTGGGCAGAGGGGGGTGTCCTTCCCCTCGCACAGCTCCAGCCCCTGCTTCCAAGTACAGAGAGGGGGCTGGGCAACAAAACCAATAAGGTGGGGTCCTTGGGGCTCCAAGGTACTTCATCCCACCCACCGTAGTCACAAGTCCATCTTCCCCCTGGGTCCCAAACTGTGGGATGAAGCAAGGAAACACATTCAGTGCCCCTGCTTTGCTGCTCAGTTCTTATCTTTTCCTGTGGCTGAATTCCGAACTCCTGGGTTCCTTCCCCTCCCTCAGGTGGCAGCCGCTCCTGGCTTCTGCCCAGGTCCCGAAGCAGGCAGCTCACTGTTCCTGCTCTCAGCTCAATGAAGTCCAAATGCAGGCCATTCTTCTCTCCTGGTCCATGGCTCCACAGAGTCACAGCTACCACAACTGGGAAACAAACAATTATCCCAGCCCCCATACTTTCCTTTTACTCTGCAGATCCCATCCTCATCGACATTTTGTATCAGCAAGCACCCCAGCACCCCCAGGGTGACTGCCAACACAGGTTCTTGGATCTGCTTTGATAAAGGAAAGCAACTCAAAATGGGTTAACAAGCTTACTTTAATCAGTCAAATATGTATTGTTTACCTAGTTCAGGGGAAAAAGGTCAGCACCCTGAACTTCAGAGTATATAGGCAGAATTATCAAGACAGAGAAACAGATCAAGTAGACAGGTTTCCAAACTGTCCAACCATTACATCCATACCAAATCAACATCTGGGTTTTTCAAAGCCCCGGGGAGGGGGGGAGGGAGGGGTCTCAACAATGGTTTCCCAGAGGCTCATCTGATCAAATCACAGAACACTTCTCAAAGTGAGCCCCAAAGCAAAGCCTCACATCAGGAATTATATAGCCTTCTCCTGGGTCAGAGAATGTAACAACCTTATTGACTCACTGCCCAATCAAAAGGTATCTAATGAAAAACAAGCCTTCCACTCCAGGCTCCAGGTGCACTTACAGCTCCCCAAATACAAAGCTTCTGATTTGTAAAGTATAAAAAAGAGGGTGGTGGATAAAGCCATTAACTCTTGCTCTGAGCAGTTCATTTTTTTGCAGTATATTTGATATTTAAGAAAGTAGTAATGATGGGGTGCTTGGGGTGTCTATGTTTGTAACATCAGTTTGTAAAATCAATTTGTAAAACCAGTTTGTAAAATCACATCCCCCCCCCCCCCAGCCTCAGAGCATTAACTCTGCCCCTTCCCCCTGCCAGCACTCTGCCTAGCAACAATTCAGGAATTGTTTATCTCCCCTTAGTATAGTGGCCAGCTGCACCTATGAATCCTTCAATGCCCTATCTGTAAGTTAACTCCTCAGCCAATTGTACACATCCTGAATCCCCATTAGCCTTGGTTCCCAACATCCATATTGTCAAACATGACACTGATGGATGGCAGACGAGGTACTTCTCAGTCAGCTCTGACTGCTAGCTGACTTGGTGACATTTCAAGCCTAAAACCACACATCCAGGTAACCCCCCCCCCCCTTGGGCTATTTCCCAGTGAATTATGGGCAATATGCCTGGGCAATTGATATTAAAAGTGCATGTTTCTTTAAGCACTGACCACTTAACTCCTCCCTAATCCCACCCTTACTCACCTAGTTAGTATAATTGGCATCTGATTTACTATTATAAATCTTTATAAACTATATCTATGACTTCTTTAAATTGGCAGATTCCCTAATAAGAATTCTTGCCTGCTGTAAAGCATAACAATAAACTTTTACAATCCTGACTTAAAAGATTGCTTGGGTCTTGTGAATTCCTTCCAGACTGCACAGCAGAGACTCTAGTCATTGATTGGAGCCCCTGTAACACCTATTGCCCCCTCATCAGTAATAAAAACTTTTTTAAAGTAATAATAAAATTATCATGTCTCCTCATGGTTTTTTTTCTTCTATGTATTTTATTTTTAAATATGTTATGGATTCTTTGTCCTATTTTTTTCTTTTTTTCTTTTTGGAGGGCAATTGGGGTTAATTCACTTGCCCAAGGTCACATGGCTAGTTTTTTCTGTTAAGTGTCTGAGGCCATATTTGAAGTCAGCTCCTCCTGACTGCAGGGCCAGTGCTCTATTCACTTCAACACTTAGCCGCCCCCTATTTTTTTTTCTTAATCACTGTAAGTTTCTCCAAGAAAAATTAATCAAGTGGAAGCTAGTAACTTTATGACCCATGAAGACACAATAAAATAAAACCAAAAGGATGAAAAAACAGAAGGCAGTGTAAAATATCTCATTGGAAAAATAACTGACCCAGAAAAGAAATCCAGAGAGAGAATTTAAGAATTACTGGACTACCTGAAAGCCACGATCAAAAAAAGAGCCTATACATCATCTTTAAAGAAGTTATCAAGGAAAATTGCCCTAATATTCTAGAACCAGAGAGTAAAATAGAAACTTAAAGGATCCACCAATCAGCTCCCGAAAGAGATCCCAAAATGTAAACTCCCAGAAATATAATAGCCAAATTCCAGAGCTCCCAGGTCAAGGAGAAAATACTGCATGCAGTCAAAATAATAATAAAAAAGAACAAACAAACCCATTTCAGATATCATGTAGCCACAGTCAGGATAGCAGAAGATTTAGTAGTTTCTACATTAAAGGATGGGAGGCCTTGGAATATGCTATTTTGGAGGGCAAAAGAGCTGGGATTACAACCAAGAATCACCTACCCATGAAAACTAACTATAATCCTTCTGGGGGAACTGATCTTTCAGTGAAATAGAGGACATTCACGTATTCCTGATGAAAAGACCTAAGTTGAATAGAAAATATGACTTTCAAATACAAGACTCAAAAGAAGTATAAAAAGATAATCAGGAAAGAGAAATCGTTAGGGATTCAGTAAGGTGGGACATATGGGACAATGATACTTGTAACTCCTAAAAACTTTCTCATTATTATGGCAGTCGGATGATACATAGACAGAAAGAACAAGAGTGAGTGGAATGTGATAGTATCAACATTTTAAAAAAGTAAAATTAAGGAATGAGAAAGAAGAATGTGCTGAGAAAAGGGAAGATGTAGAATGGGGTAAATTATCTGACAATAAAGAGGCCCTAAAGAGCTTTTACAGTGAAGGGGAAGATAGGGGAACAGGGGAGGGGAACATGTGAGCCTTACTCTCATCAGAATTGATTCAAAGAAGGAATAACATACACACTTAGGCATAGAAATCTATCTTACCATACAGGAAAGTAGGAGGGAAAGAGGATAAGAGAATGGCATGTGTGATAGAAGGGAAGGCAGCTTGGGGGAGGCAAAAGTCAGAAGAAAAACACTTCTGAGAATGGACAGGGTGAAAAAGAGAGACAATAGGATAAAGAGGGGGAAAATAGGATGACAGGAAATACAGGTAATCGTTACTGTGAAAAAAAATTAGTGACTTTCTGTGATAAAGACTTGATTTCTCAAACATATAGAAAGTGGAGTCAAATTTACAGAAGTAAGAACCATTTCTCAATTGATAAATGGTCAAAGGATATGAACAGGCAATATGCAGACAAAGTAATCAAAGCTATCTATAGTAAGGAAAAAATGCTCTAAATCACAACTTATTAGAGAAATTCAAATTGAAACAACTGAATTACTATCCCATGACTATCAGATTGGCTAATATTAAAGAAAAGGAAAATGACAAATGATGGAGGGGATATGGGAAAATTAAAACACTAATGTACTGTTGGTGAAGTTGTATACTGATATAACCATTATGGAGAACAATTTGGAATTATGCCCAAAGGGCTATAAAACTGTTCATATTCTTTGACCTAACAATACCACTACTAGGTCTGTAGCCCAAAGAGATAAAAAAGGGGGGGGGGAGTAGAAGGGAAGACCTATTTTTATAAAAATATTTATAGCATATATGTTCAGTGACATATGAAGCAAGTTTCTCAGCTGAGAGGCTGATGGAAGGAAACATCTTAAAAGTTTTAGGATGAATGGAAAGCTCTGGAAAAGCCTCTGTGGTGATTGAGATTCTGTGGGAGTAGCTTTGTAACAAACATACCCAGTCTTTCTTTGTTGTACAGCATTTGAGAAGGAAGGAAGATGGTAGTAATCCAGGGATGAGGCTTGGTAAGGCAAGATCAGGGATAGGATAAGGGCTAAGTGGTTCAAGAGAAGAGATTAGTGTAGACTGGATTCATTCACCAAGTGGTCAAGATGGGGAAGGGTGTGGACGTAGCATGGGAGATAGCCTAGGAAAGAAACAAGTGATCTAACACTTGTAGGTCATGGTAAGGAGGAAGAAGATGTTTTAGATTTCAAGGCAGAGAAAGAAAGGCATGGAATAGCAATAGACTGTGATCAGATAAGCACATTTCAGAGGTTATTACCATAGAGGAGTTGCATTGGTAGAAGTTGGAAAGATTGAAGGTATGGCTATCTGTGTGTTGCTAAGGTGGGGTGGAGGACAATCTCATGGGAAACGAGTAAGTTGAGAAACTGGGGGATAAAAGTTTTTGAGGGAGTGTTGTGTGACTATGCATGTTCAAATCCTCTGGTTTGAGTGCAGGAGTTGGAGAACAAAGACAGTCAATCAATGAACTCATTGAGGAATGGAGGAGAGTGTCCTTGAGGTAGAGACACAAAAAGCTAACAGATTTTTGACTGAGTGGTAGACATAGATTCTGTGCACTTCAAAGAAGAGGTACTGAATGATGAAGTTAGAGAAAATCTAGGTGTGTAATGTTAATGGAATAGGAAGATCTTCCCCGTCCATTAATAGGCCTATGTGACCTGCTTTGAGCTTTGAGCTCTGGCCCAGCTCACAGCTGTGATATAGCCTGAGTCACATGGAGGAGCTTGTCCAATGGAATGGTAACTGAAATAGAATGTTGGCCAGAGAGAACAGAGTGTGAGCTGGTGGAGGGAGGAATATTGCCTAGGGGAACTTGTTTGTGGGGAGGCCTAACAGAAAGAATGCTTAAGATGTTGGTGCTCTCGGGTTTGTAATGAGTACCTTGCTAAATCTTACCTCCTGGTATCCTAATAGTGATATTCTAAGTAAATATTTTGGATTTGCCTTTGAGGAAAAGAGTTTATTATATTTTGCAAATTTGCCCTGGAAATACATATGCATATTCATAGCTGCTACTATTGGTATTGCAATGGGGTTACATTTGGCAACCAGGATGGGATCAAAAAGTATAATGCCTCTATTTGTTCCAGGACCCATGGCCATAACAATCTCTTACTTAGATTGCAAAGGCCAAGGATCCTGGAGGGGTGGAATGTAACAGCAAGTAAAGTAGGTTTGAAAAAAAGCAAAGCAGTTTTTCTTTTTTGGGATTAAGTTTCCCAGCCTCAGGCTTATATGCTTCTCTGTGCTGAGTCAATCATATACGCACATGTAGACTCTAGCTAATCAGATACATGGATGTGGGCTCTAGTCAATCAGATGTGGAGTAGAACTGTATATCTAGAGAGCTGGTGTTAAGAAACAGGCATTTAAGAGAGCCAGCACTAAGAGGGTGAGCTAGCTTTGAGAAGAAGAAAATGAAGAGAGATTTATGACAGAGCCTCTGGCCTTGAAAGTGAATAGGGCTATAAGGCCCACTGGAAGGAGGCTTAGCTTAATCCCCTTTCAAGAGTATCTCAAGTGAATTGAGATGTGGGTGTGCTGATACTATGTGTAAATATTGTTATTGACATGTTAAGCTTTTGGCAGAAGCTGGGAGCAGGAGCCCTGGGAGCCTGTGGTCAGGCAGGAGCAGTCCTCCTGAGCTGAGACTATGGGGCAGGAGTGGAGAGCTACCTGCATGTGATTCCAGGCAAGAGCTGGGAGTGGGAGGAATAGCCATGGCACTCGGAAGGCAGACTCAAAGTTAAGATGAAAGAGGATTTTACTTGGATACTTTATATTGATTAAGGAGATAGTAATTTACTGTGACCTAGGGGTGGAATGTGTTTGTGGTATTTTCTGCTACCCTTAAGTGAAGTGTTGTGCTAGGGAAGACCCTGTCCTGGGACTCCTTGATGGCATTTTGGGGATGAAATCATATATGCTGCGTTGTATACTGTGTGATGTGTTGGGCTAGGGAAGAGACCCTGGCCTGGGACTCCCTGATTGTATAAACAAGTATTTTGGGGATGCAGTGATATATGCTGTGTGCCATGTTACATACTGAGTGTTATGGGATATACTAAATGATATGTTTTATTTAAGGCTATGTGACCACCTTAGTAATAAGTTGTTATGATGTTATGAATGTTATGGTTTAGTTTTTGGAATAAAGTTCAATTCTGAATAGAATGTTCTTTATACCTTGTGATTAGATTTTAAAAATTATTCACAGCAGCAACCCTCAGGGGTGCTGCCATGATTGGCATTACAAAGTTACAATGGGGAACAAGGAATATTCAAAATTCCCACCTGGGGGTGGCTAGGTGGCAAAGTGAGTAAAGCGCTGCCCTGGAGTCAGGAGTCAGGAGGACCTGAGCTCGGTTCTGGCCTCAAACACTTAATACCTGCACACAAAAAACTAGCCACGTAACCTTGGGCAAGTTACTTAATCCCAATTGCCCTCTAAAAGGCAAAAAAAAAAAAAAATTCCCACCTGGATCAGGGTGACCCAATAAGCTTCAAGGGTCCATGTCTCCCCTTTCCAATCATGTGCTCCCCTCAGATGTCAGAGACACATGCTCCAGGATAAAGGAAGAGCCACTCTGGGCCTTTTCATCTAGATATTTCTGTCTTGGATCTTGTCTAATCTTCAGGTTTTCCTGCCAAACTTGTCCTTGGAACCTGCCATAGGAAAGTAGCATCGCTAAATTAACAAAGATACTAAAAGATGTAAGAATCTCAGTGTTGAGTGAACTGTAGGAAGACAGGCACAGAAATCCTCTGTTGCAAGGAAGCAATATGGGAGGGAGGAAATAAGCATTTATAATAGCTCCTATCATGTGCCCCAAATGGCTAAGAGTTTTAAATATATGATCATATTTGACTCTCACAAAGACCCTGAGTGGAAGGTGCTTTTGTTATGCCCATTTTGTCGATTAAAAACGAAAGCAAACCTAACAAACAGATGGTGAAATCATAGGTCCAAGCAAAAATTATTGTGCCATTAGAAAGGCCAGATTCCCTTTTCTTTTTTTATTATCAATATATACCACCACCACCACCACCCCCCAGCCCGCCCTCACCAGGTAAAAAAAGTGTGCACATATACGTTCTGTTTGGTCTAATCAAGACCACAAGATAATAAACAAATGAAAATAATAATAGCTACATGGATATGGCACCTAGTATGTACCAGACACTGTTCTAAGTGGTCTACAATTAAAATCGCATTTTGTCCTCACACCAAACCTAGGAGATTTGTGCTAGTATCGTTTCCATTTTATACATGGGAAAGATGTGGCAGAGATTAAGTGACTTACCCATGGTCACACAGCTGGTACAAGTGTCTAAGGCTGAATTTGAACTCAAGGTCTTCCTGGCTCCTGATTGGTGTTCTAATCACTGTGCAAACATACTTAGTAGATATGACCACTTTTCCCCAAGGACCACAACTCCCCACATGTAATGGGATGTAAATTTAAAGATCTTCCCTGCCCCTAGGCTAAAGTGCACCTGGAACCTGGGGTGGGAGGCTTGTTTTTCAGTAGATACTTTTTGATTGGGCAGTGAGTCAATAAGGTTGTTACATTCTCTGACCCAGGAGAAGGCTATATAATTCCTGATGTGAGGCTTTGCTTTGGGGCTCACTTTGAGAAGTGTTCTGTGATTTGATCAGATGAGACTCTGGGAAGCCATTGTTGAGAGTACCCCGGCTTTGAAAAACTCAGATGTTGATTTGGTATGGATGTAATGGTTGGACAGTTTGGAACCTGTCTACTTGATCTGTTTCCCTGTCTTGATAATTCTGTCTGTATATTCTGAAGTTCGGGGTGCTGACCTTTTCCCCTGAACTAGGTAAATGATACATATTTGACTGATTAAAGTAAGCTTGTTAACCCATTTTGAGTTGCTTTCCTTTATCAAAGCAGATCTAAGAACCTGTGTTGGCAGCCACCCTGGGGACGCTGGGGTGCTTGCTGATACACCACAACAACCCGAGTTCCAGGTAATTTGGTGGATGATAGTGAAATTAACTCCAGTTGGGCTAGATCTGTGTCATAGAATGATGGAATAGAACCTCTTTCCTGTTTGGTCACAGGAAGCATACACAGGGAAAGGACATCCTTCTGAATATAAGCAGAAACCTATAAATGATAAGAAAGAGGGATTGAGCATGTGATCTCAGCCCTGCCAATATATATATATATATATATATATATATATAACTTCAGTTTCTTAATTTATAAAAATGAATGGCTTTTGGAAAACATCATTACTATGGGCCATTATAAATCCTCTGCTCTGATCTTGAGTGAGGGGAATACTTGGAGAAATGAAGTATGCCATCTTACATGTTATTGATGACAAGGAAGACTGGAACAGATAGAAGAGAGGTTAAGGTGATTGATGCTAATCTACTGTGCTCTGCACTCCTGGGTTCAAACCACTTTCCTGTGGGTGTCTTTCATCTATGTTTCTGTCATCCTGAATATGTCCTAAACATATGGTTATGCCTCCTTCAAAGTGTCTGACCCCATGTCATCTCAGAAGCTAAGCAAGATCAGGCTTAGATAACATGTGGATAGGAGATTGCCTGGGAATATTTGATAGTGCATCTGAGAGTCAGCACAGTGTAATTCTTACAGTATTGGACTTGGAATAAGGAAGGCCTATTTTCAAATCTCACCTCAAAAACTAAGTAGTTGGGACAACTATGTGGTGCAGTGAATAGAGCACCAGCCCTGGAGTCAGGAGGACCTGAGTTCAAATCCAGCCTTAGACACACGACACACTTACTAGCTGTGTGACCTTGGGCAAGTCACTTAACCCCAATTGCCCTGCCCTTCCCCCCTATAAAAAAAACAAAAGCAAAACAATCCCCCCCCCCCAAAAAAACTTAGCTGTTGTGTGATTCTGGGCAAGCTACTAAGTCTCTCTAGCTTCAGTTTCTTCATCAACAAAATGAGGGCTTTGGCCTCAAAACAATCCTCAAGGGGAATGTTTTTTAAATTAACCAAAATCTGTTTTTTTTCCTCCCAAATCCAAACTGTGTCTCATGGTCAATCCTCTAGAATTATGGATGACCATTCAGTTGATTAGTATTCTTATGGTTTTAAAAGTTGTTTCTTTTTATTGTATTATCGTCAATTTATCATTGTTCCCCTGACTCAGCTCACTTTGCTCTGCATCAGTTCATACAAATCTTTCCATGTCTCCTTTAAATCACCTATTTCATCATTTCTTATCGCACAAAAATCTTCCATTATATACACATGTTGCAATTTATTCAGTCATTCCCCAGTTGATGTGCAACCCTGAAGTTTCTGGGGTTGGGTTTTTTGGTTTGGGGTTTTTGCCATCACAAAAAATAATGCTACAAAAATTTATGTATAAAAAATACTATTTCCTCCTTTTCTGATCTCCTTAGGATACAGACCTAGCAGTGGGATGTCTGAGCCAAAAGGCATGTATTGTTGAGTAACTTTGGGAAGAAATTTTCGAACTTTCTTCTTAGAATGGTTGGACCCATTCATAGATTGTCCAATAGTTCATGCACGCACCTTTTTCCTATAACACCTTCAATTTTTTTTGTGTTTTTTTTTTTTTTTTTTTTTGTCATCATTGTTAACCTGATGGTTGTGAGATGGAGCCTTAAAACTGCTTTAATTTGTATCCTTCAAATAGTAACAACTTGGAGCACTGTATTACAAAGTTATATATCCTGTGGGTTTTTCCCTTGGGAAACCAATGTTCATATCCTTGAGTCACTTACAAATTGGGGAGATGGTTCTTATTCCTATAAATATTAGTTCCTTATGTATGTTGGAAGTTAAACTTTACTAAGAGAAACTGGTTGCAAAGGTATCTGATGATACTCCTCCCCTCAATATTTCTCTTTTAATCTAAGCTTTATTAAATATTTGTGAAAACTTTTAAATTTCAATCAAAATTATCCCCTTTGTCTTATGTGATTCTTTCTATCTTTTGTTTGATCATGAGTTTTAACCTTTTATCTGTGTATTTTATAGGTAATTCTTCCATGTTGATCTAATGAGTTTATGATGTGATCTTTTATATCTAGAACCCTCACCCATTTGTGGCTTATCTTTGCATAAGGTGGGAGGTTCTGGTTTAAAGCTCATTTCTTTCATATTACTACACTATTTTGCTATCAATGTTTATCAGATATTGAGTCTGTATTCCACTAACTTGGGTCTTTGTGTTCACTGAGTACTAGGCTGCTAGGCTTGTCTCTGTGGGTTGGATTGCTAATGTTCCCCTGACTCATCTCTTTTTAAACCACAGCCAAAATACTTTGAAAAATACTGCTGTGTAGGATACTTTGAGATTTGGCACTGGTAAGCCTCCTTTGTGCCATTTTCCCCCTTTATTTCTCCTGAGATTCTTGACTTTTTTTTCTTTCATCAGACTTTTGTTATCATTTTCTCTCATTTTGTAAAATAAACCCTTTGTTAGTTTGAATGGTGTGGCACTGAAAAAGAGAATTAATTTATGCAGTGTTATCACTTTGATAAGAAAGGCTCATCCTATCCATGACCTAATAATAGTTTTCCAATTATTTGGATTTGCCTTTATTTCTTTAAACAATGCTTTATAGTTTTATTTATAAAGTTCTTATGTATATCTTGGTAGGTAGGGTCTCTAACATTTTATATATTCTGTAATCTTTGCAAAAGTAACTTCTTTTTCTATCTTTTTGGGGTTTTTTTTGTGTGATATAGAAATACTCATGCCTTGTATGGGTATATGTGAAATTGCTAAAAGTAATAATTATTTCAATTCATTGATATGACATTTTCCTTTTTTGTCACATTGGCCAATCTAAGATAGTATGACATGTCATTATGGGAATGGAAATTAAAGATCTTCCCTGCCCTAGGCCATTTGATAGGCTGATGTGACTCTGAGAACCTTCCTTGATTTGAAAATATACTCTGTCCCCTAATGGAATGAATGTGGTCACATGGAGCCTGTGGTGGGAGGCTTGTTTTTCAGGAACACCCACACCTTGATACTTTGTGATTAGGCAGTGGGTCAAGAGGATTGTGACATTCTCTGAGCCAGGAGAAGGCTATATATACCTGATGTGAGATTTTGTTTTAGGCCTCACTTTGAGAAGAGTTCTGTGATTTGACCTGACTAGACTCTGGGCAGCCATTGAGCCCCTTGGCTTTGAAAACTCAGATGTTGAAGCTTCCCTCTCTGGTAACTGACTAGGTATGGATACAATGGTCAGACAGTTGGAAGCCTGTCTGCTGATCTGTTTCTCTGTCTGCTTGTAACTTGTTTATATTCTCTGAGGTTTGGGGTGCTGACCTTTCCCCCCTGAACTCGGTAAATAACATATGTTTGATTAAAGCAAGATTGTTAACCCATTTTGAGTTGCTTTCCTTTAGAAAAGCAGATTTAAGAACCTGTGTTGGCAGCCACCCTGGGTATGCTAGGGTGCTTGTTGCTATACATATTACTTTGTTTTTATTTCTGTAATAGATTGTCATTTAGAGCACCTTTTCCATTATTATTCATCACTCTGAATTCTGTGTGTAAAACTTTATATTCTTGAATCATAATGGGAATGTTACTCATCTTTTCATGTGTGTCACTAATTAGATGACAAGGCATTTGGCTACCATGAGCAGGTCATAGTTAATCCTGGTCTTTACCTGCAGACCAATTCAGAGTACTGGGCAGAAATCACATTGCATCAACATCAGCCACAGGACCTTGTGCTGCATTGCTTTAATTAAGGCAACTGAAATTTTTACACTCCACAGTGGTTACCCAAATGAATAGGAGCAGAAGCAGCATCAGCAACATTAAGAATAGCTCAGATTATGAAATATAATTCCTCAAGCATGATCAACAATTATTCCTCACACATTAGGCTCATTTCATGGCCAAGAGGTCATCCCATGAGTTTTGCAGGCCATGTGCCCAGGGATCAAAGTGAATCTTTGAATCAAACCTCCATCCACTCAGTAACTTCTGGCTCATCCAGCAAAACCTCTCCCTACCAGAAGGACCATGGGAGGATAACACTAAATCTTTGCCCCTTTATAGGCCTCTACAGAGGGGAGGGATATCTTCTTCTCCCATGGTGCCTATGTAAGGAATCTATGAACTGCATCTAGGGACTCAGAATCACAGTCTAGTCAGCTGGGGGGAATCTTCCCACATTCCTTATAATGATGAAGGACCATTCTAGTATGAATTCTCTGACAGACATAAAGTAGTATTCTCCATTAAAGGTCATCTTACATGCATTAAAATCTTAATGTTTCTTTCCTGAGTGAATTCTGTGGTGGTGAGTAAGTTGCATTCTCACTCTGAAGGTCTTCCCACATTTATTACGTTCATAAAGTTCCTTTTCTTTATGAATTTTCTGATGTCAAATAAGATCCAAGTTGTAGATGAAAGCCTTCCCACGCTCCTTATACTTATTACAGATGTGACCAGTATGAATTCTCTGATGTTCTGTAAGGTGTGTCTTTCTTCTGAAGACCTTCCCACATTCATTACATTGATAGGGTTTCTCTCCAGTATGATCTGTCTGAAGCACAGTAAGCTTTTCCTTTCTGAAGAAGGCCTTTCCACATTCACCACACCCATAAGGTTTCTCTCCAGTATGAATTCTTTGCTGTTGAATAAGTTCTGAGTTGGAGAGAGAAACCTTCCCGACCTCCTTACATTCACAAAGAATATCTCCAGCATAAATTCTCTGATGCACTCTAAGTTGTGAATTACTCTTGAAGGCCTTCCCAAATTCACTACATTCATAAAGACTCTCTTCAGTCTGAATTCTGTGAGGCACTACAAGTTGTGTTTTATATCTGAAAGCACTACATTCATAAGGTTTCTCTCCAGTATGAATTCTCTGATGCAGAGCTAGGTTCAAGAGCTAACTTCCCATATTCACTACATTAAAGAGGTTTATTTCCCATAAATTCTTTGCTCTCTGAAAGGAAGAATAAAGAGCTGATTAACCTGCCTTTTTAAATTGCTTCCCAAGGTTCTTAGTTACTGAAAGGTTTTAGTGGTAAGGCCAGTCTCACTAGTCTTTCACCGAGAATCAATGTATCTTATTTGAAAGTATGACTCAAAGGTAACAAATATAAATGATTTGATTGAGGATAAATTTACCTGGAGGGATGAATGAACCCTAACTCTTCTTTAATTGGATAACATTTGAATAGAATAAGACTATTCAGGAAAAAAAACAGACCACTGAGAAACTGTAAATGTATCCTTACCATCTAAGGTGAAAATAGGAAAAGACTGAACAGGAAGAAAATAAGAAATTGAATTTAGAAAGAGGAAAATAAACAGATACACGAACTAAATGCAATAAGGAAGAAATATGAGGGGAAAAATGTGATAAGTGTTGCTATAAATTTCCTCTAAAAATCCAACTTATCTACTTTGTAAATGTGAGCAATACTGATAGTTTGGTTTACACAGATAAATAGGAATTATATCTAGGAATAAAGAATACTTTGTACAGGATGTGTGGGAGAACCTAGGTTCAGGTGAGGGAGACAAAAGCAGAATGCACTATCCAATCATATAGTGGGAAGAAGCCTGTAAGGGAGAGTGGGGGGAAGGGGCCCAGACTAAGCTCATTGTCTGACCTAGGGTGACTCTAGCAGGAAAAGAGGGACCATTCAGGTGAGGGGCAGCCCAAGAAAGGAAAGTCCTGGTTGGGAGCAATGATTGTGTGTGGGATAAAGACCCCAAAGACCCTTACCCAAATAAAACACAGAGGTTTCTCCAGGTAGAAACAAAAGCTATTTATTCCTAAATAAGTCTCCCCAGAGTTGGGGAGTTGTACCTAGAACATACACCAGTGTAGGGAGGCAAAGTACAAAATCATACAAGCATTTATATACCCTTGTACAAATATTCTAGGACCACCCAAAAACCCCCAAATCCCCTCCCCAGCAACTGGACCTTTGTTTCCATTGGTGGGAATATGTGTCCTTGCAATCCTTTTACCCAATACAAAATTATTTATCAGAAGTAAGCTTATCACAGATTACATACTACTTTTTCTTATTTACCAAAAAGCAGACAATTTACAGAAACACATGGCAGACATATTATTTGTTGCAAAAAGTCGGCAATTTATAGAACACTCGTTGCTTTTCTCTACCAAAGATAGGCACCTGGAAGATGCATTATAAAAAAATAAAATTTGGGCCTAACAAGACTTGAGCCTAGCTCAAGTTTGGTGACCGTCTCCTTTACTTTATGAGAATATTTTCACTTGTCCCACTCAATTTTGACAAGGGTGCGCCTATATAATCTTTGTTTTGCTTCTGTGCTGTGCATGTGTGTGTCTTGTCCCACAAGGGAACACGCACACACTCTTCTCTGGAGAAACGTCATTAAAGGATCTCTTCTTTCACTCCATATAGTGTGAGTTTTATTTATAACAAAACCAAAACCAATTAATTACCAATCTTGTGATCTTGAGTTAGGTGGATGTGTTTCCAAATCGTTTTACATGGAAAATACCATTCCTCTCACAAGCACTGGCATGTACTTCACACCTAAGGAACATTTCACACAGAGCTAGCACGCATGAAGCAGCTGTTTGTAGCTCACAGAGCTCATCTTCAAAGAGCATCGCCTTGCCCAGCGCCTTTGCCCTTGTGCTGTCCCCATACAAGGAAGGAAGGACTCCAGCACCAGGCCCTCACTGGGCAGTAAGTGCAGCCAAAGAGACCGTCTCTGGGGCCGACGCCCAGTGAGAGCCTTCGCTCTCCGACCCTGTGATGGCCCCTGCTCAGCTCCCCTGACTTCTGCTGCAGGGACAGTCCCGCACCAGAAAAGGAGGCCAGAAGGGAGAAGGCATTCCCGATCGGCCCCTCCTTGCAAATGAGACGCCACCTCGAGATCCCGAGGCCGGGCCAGAAAACCCCCAGAACCTGCTGCGTGCTGTGGGGTCAGCCTCGATTTTCACGGGCTCCGGCCCCTCCCCTCCGCCAAGAGGAGGAGACAATTTTAAGCAACGCAACAGAACTCCCCTCCCAGAAGAGCCAGGGGAGAGGGACATGGCCCCCCCTTGTTCTGATTTCTTCCTCTTCCCCTGGTTTCAGACCGGGTTTGTGTGTGTATGTGCATGTGGGGGATATGTTTGTGGGAGAAGACTTACACGTGCGAGCTGTGAGACCCTGGGCCAGTCACTTCCCCCGGTTTCCACGTTCATAAAAGGGGGGCTGTAATACTACCGGCTTTGCAGGGTTGTCGTGCGGACCCGATGTAAAGTCCGTGTCAAGTAATTAACAGGGCCGGGAACAGGGAATCTCCAGGTAGATGTGGGCGCTCAGTGTTATTTAGTCCTTATACCAAAGACGGAAATTCACCAGGTAGGAGAGAGCGGAAGTGGGAGGTGGGGGGAGGGAGGTGGGGGGGCCCTCCGAGGGAAGAAGGGCGGGGCGGGTAGGGAGGAGGACCCGTATTCCAGGCTAGGGGGAGGGGCCGAAATCCGAAATGCAGGCACGCGCAGAATGTTCATTAGCCTCCAGACTACGATTCCCAGAAGACCACGCGCGCCTCGGGGGCATTTTTCCAAGCCCAAGGGCGGGAGGATAGGACTTCCAGCTTTGTACGTCACTTCCGCTTTTTTTATTATTATTTTTTTTATGTCTTTCTTGTTTCTCTTCACCTCTTCTTTGATAGCAGCCCCTTCACCTGCTCCGTGCTGAGCTCAAGTGTGACGGGTGAGGGGCAGCCAAGAGTGGAGGACGGAAGCACCCGAGGCCTTCCAGGGGTCTTGGGGCGTTCGGTGAGGAGGGAGGGGTGGGTTCTAATCCTCCTCCTGTGACCTTCACGTCCTCAGGCCTTCTGGGCCCAGGCACCGAGGGCAGGGCTCCCGGTGTGTCCGGCTGGTCCTCCATCCGGCCTTCCCCCGTGGCCTCGTCTCCTCCCGGCATCCTCCAGGACACCCCCTCCTCCGGGAAGCCTTCTCTGATGCTGTCAGGGGTCCCCGTCCCTCTGCTCAGAGGGTCATGTGTCAGTTCTCCAGTTTTGTCCCTAGAGATATTGCCCCCCCCCCCCCCCCCTGCCCCCCTCGCCCCCCCCCGGCAGCCCCCAGCTCCCCCCCTCTCCTTACACTCCCCCCTTTCCTCCCCAGCTCTGCTCCCCAGGTGGGAGCCCGAAGGAGAAGGGGATGTCTTCTATGCTGACGGCCCGGCCCCAACAGGTGAGCTCAGGTGGGAGGCTTTCTGTGTCTTGTGCTGGGAACCTGGGGGTTGTGGGTGTCGAGAATCAAATATATAGAGCTAAAGGACACCAGTCAAGACCACAGCCCCTGAGCTACCTGGCTCTTTTAGCATGGGGGTAACCAGAAAATACATGATGTCAGCCTCTTGCTATGCTGGCAAACAGCTATGTTTAAGGACCTCTTGTGCCTGGAGAACAGGCTTCAGTGAAGGCATTGAAAGGGCATTGGAACAGAGGCTGCATCATCAGTGTGAGGAATGAGTGGTTAGAGAGCAATTAGAAAAGTTTCTTTTATGTTTTTCTATAAGGTTGTGTGCTATTTCACTCAGTCTTATTTCTGTAAAGACCTTTCCTTCACTCCCCATATTTAATTCTCCTTTATAGCGGAGAGGTCCTTGCATAAAAATACCAATGATACTGACTTTATCTGACAATTCATAAAACATTCTCCAAAGTGGTCTCCATCTTCTCTGTTATCAAAAGTGGTTATAGTTTATAATTTTATTTTTGTTCACGGAAAACAGGCATTTCCATCACTTATAATAAAAAAGTGATCATATATGAAACTGCAAGTCTGCTGTGCAGAACTTGTTATTCCTTTCAAGCATACAGTAAAGTTACCATGTGAAGTTCTTTTTCTTTTTCTCCCATTCCACTTCAGCCTTAGAGATGGCTAACATTAGACATGGGGTGTGTTTGTTGTTTCCATGTGAAATTATTCCATGTATACTTCAGTTTATCAGGTCTTCCTCTAGATGCAGATAGCCTCTTTCTTCTCATGTCCTTAATAGTTCATTTGGGTATTTGTAATAGATAAGTAACATATTCACACGTTGTAGTTCTGAACAGAATATTGCTGCTACTGTATATGATGTTCTTTTGGTTCTACTTATTTTTTGGTCTTTATAATTTCATGGAAGTTTTTCTCTATTTTTCTAAAATGATAGAGCTCATCATTCCTTATAGCCCAGTATTATTCCATCACAATCATATAGCATAACTTGTTCAGCCATTCCTTTATTGATGGGCATCTCTGCAATTTCCAGTTCTTGGCCACCAGAAAGAGAGCTGCTATAAACATTTTAGAACACATAGGTTCTTTTCCTTTATCCCTAATCATCTTTGGAGATAGGCCATGTAGCAGACTTTCTGGGTCAAAGGACATAGATGGTTTAATTATTCTTTGTAAGTCCACATTGCTTACCACAATGGTTGGATCATTTTATGATTGCCACTACAATGAAATACTGCCCCAGTTTTTCCACATTCCCCTTCAGCATTTGTCACTTTCCCATTCTATCATTTTAGCCAATCTGGGAGGTGTAAAATAATATGTTAAAGTTGTTTTAAGGGCATTTTTATATGACTATAAATTGTTTGGATTTCTTTATTGGAAAACTTCATATCCTTTGACTATTTCTCAATTGGGGGAATTATTCACATTCTTATATATTTGACAAACTTCTTTTTTTTTTTTTTTTTGCTTTTTGGTAGGCAATTGGGGTTAATTGACTTACCCAAGGTCACACAGCTAGTTTTTTTAGTTTTTGTGTTAAATGTCTGAGGCCGGAGTTGAAATCAGGTCATCGTGACTCCAAGGCCAGTGCTCTATTCACTCTGCCACCTCGCTGCCCCCAGGGTTCTCTATATAGTTTAGACAGGAGACCTTTATCTAATAAATTGTTCGTAAAAGTTTTTTCCAGTTTTCTGCTTTCCTTATCATCTTGGCCATATTTGTTTTATTTTTGCAGAACCTTTCTGATTTAATGTAGTCGAAATTATCTATTTTATACTTGACTTTGCTGTCTATCTCTTGTTTATTCGTAAATTGTCCACCTATCAATAAGTTTGATAAGCAATATGTTTGACTTTTCGTTATCAATTAGTCGTGATTCAGCATCTTTTCCATGTTTTAAAAATATATGTTTCAGTGATTTTCCATGTTATGTTCTTTTAGGTCTGCTTATTTTACACTGTCAGTTAATACACATCTTCCAATGCTTCTCAGAATTCCTCATATTTCTCATATTTAAGTACATGAATAACTGACTCATGTGCTATTTTTTTCTTTTTGGAGGAGGGAAGGCAGGGCAGTAACAGTTAAGTGACTTGCCCAAGGTCATAAAGCTAGTAAGTGTTAAGTGCCGGATTTGAACGCAGATCCTCCTGACTCCAGTGCTCTATTCACTGTGCCACCTGGCCTCCCCCTTATGCCATTTTTTCCTAGCTGTTCATTACTGGTGAGAATTCAGTTCTTTCCATTTCTCTGCTGGCCCAGAGAGTGCTCTTATGAGTATTTTTGTGCAAAAACTCAGTTGTTGGCTAAGTCTGGTTATCCAGAAAGGGAGTTGCAACATGGTAGAGTGAGAATAGCCCTGGATTTGACTGTGAAAAGTCCTGGTCTCAAAGTGCACAAGTCACTTGCTCTAGGGCTCACTTTTCTAATGTAGAAAATGAGAAAATTGGACTCTAAAGTCTCTTCCAGCTCTAAATATATAAATTGCAAAGTAATGGTTCTTTAACACCTTTTTTTTTTTTGTTAAAGCAATTGGGTTAAGTAACTTGTTCAAGGTTACACGGCCAGTTATTTCTGGGTGTAGTGCTAAGTATCTGAGCCTGGATTTGATCCCCAGGTTTTTGTTCAGGATTTGATCATCCTGACACTGGAGCCGGTGCTCTTACTCAATGAGCCACCTGGCCTCCCCTTTAACACCCTTTTTTAGCAGTAAAAAATTGTTCACGTGGTATTAGAGACAGGAGATTGTAGTCTCCTATTCTCTCCTTTGTTCTTAGGGTTCCAGGAACATTTAACACACTCATGTTCATTTCAGAGCAGCACATTTTAAGACACATAGCCCTTGGAAGAAAAAAAAAGGAAGGTAACAGTCTTAATGGTGAAAAGATCAGGCTGACTGGTCAAAGGAACTGGGCTTGTATAGATTGGAAGAGAAGACTTAGGACCACAGGATAGCAATCTTCAACTATTTCATCTTCATTGTTTATTTCAGCAAATGGAAAAGAAATTAGCCATATTGCTGCTTCAGCTCAGAAGGCACAAGTAGGAGCCAAGGGGGCACAGTGTAAAAAAAAAAAAAAGCAAACAACAAAACACAGAGAAATCCCAAACATTTTAAATTTGTGTCATTGGAATTATTTACAACATAAGCACTTATTAAGCACCTACAGGTACCAGACTGTGTGCCAAGTGTACAGGATACAAAGGGTGACAATAATGGCTTCTGCCATTCAGGAGCTTACAAACTAATCAGAGAGGAATTGTTTTCTAAAACTTTTTGTTCGTGGCTCTTTTAATTTGTGGAATGAAACAAGTGTTTCAGAACAGTATGATAAAAAAGATGATTGCATATGAAACTGCAGATCTATTATGTACAACTTGCTGTTCCTTTCAAATAGGTTATGAAGTTATCGTGTAAGTTTCTTTTTCCCCTTTCTGTCAAGGGACAACAGGGTTAATTCTCTGAATTCAGAAAAGAGATGTCCCACTGCTCCCAAGTGTCTGTATACAATGAAAGGAACTTGGAAACAGTTACTAACTGTTCAGTGTGGGGTGACTTTTCAGAGAAGCCATATGGTTTGCTTGAGATGTAGAACTGTGAGCACTCCTTACATCAGTCTTTTTAGATTTGACTGAGTTTCTGATCAGCATAACCCAGGTCCTTAGTTAAGGGTCTCTAAACAGCAGGTAGAGATGATCTGGTTTCCTGGCCACCCGGGGCTAGGTTCAAACAAGGCAATAAGGTTTTCTCTCAGTTGCCACAATTGAATATTTTTTCTCACAGGACAGAAGTTGGACTAGATGTATAACTGAACAGAAAAAGAAGTGAGCTGCCTGTAGAATTGAGTCACCAAATGGAGTCAGTGTGGTTGACTCATTTGGCTCAGTTTCCTCAGCCTACTGGCAGGCAGTTTACATTTAAACTTCATAACAGTTAGAGCTACAGCTGGGTAAGCACAAATGTTGTTGGTATTTCAGGCATCATTCACATTCAAAGATGTGGCTGTGGAATTCACCCGTGAGGAGTGGGGACAGTTGAACCCATCTCAGAAAAATTTGTACAGGGATGTGATGCTGGAGAACTATAGGAACTTGGTGTCTTTGGGTAAGAACAGCTACCTCTTTGGACTCTTGATACATAATATGAAAACTTTCCAGATTTTAATGGTTATCCTTTTGGTGTGTGAGACAAAATATTGCTAATGGTTTTATAGCCAAGAGACAGATTACTTGTGCTACTTGTTTCCAGGAAAAAAATGTCTTTGCTTGGTATGCTCAGAAATTGATTTCTTCATTTGTTGTTATCCTTGAAAATATATCTTCCCCTCTGTTTTTCTTCAAGACCAAGATTTTCGTTTTAAGCCCCATGGAGGTTTTATTATACACAGTGTGTGCCCCCCCCCCCCCTGTCTAAGCAGGGGAGTGCATCAATTGAACCATTTTTTCCTAAGTCCTACTCTAATCCATTCTCCCATAATATAAAATGTTCTCTGATGGTCCTTTGTACTAAGGTCTTCTTAGGCCTACTTTTTCCCCCAAGAGGGCTTAAACTAATTTTGAAATCTTTTATTAAGTTTTATGGATGCTTTGTTTTTAAACAATGTAATTTTTCTCCTCCCTGACATTAAAAAGGAAAACCAAAACCTTCCTTTTCCCTCCACCTCTCCAATTGAGCCCTGTCTTTGAAAAACAAAAATCTCAAAACAAAATAAGCTAACCAGTTGATGGTATAAGATACATTCAGTGATCTTATCTCCCTATCTTTCTACTAAGAGTTGAAAGGAATATTTCTGTTATATAATACAGAATTCTATAATATAGACTATTCTACATATTCTGTGATAGAACTCTATGATGACACCTTAGGACATTTTTATTGGAACAGGATTTGCAGTTTCCAAACCAGATGTGATCTACCAGTTGGAAAGAAAGGAAGCATCTTGGGTGCCAGAGGCAGATGTTCCCAGAAGCAGCTGTCCAGGTGAATACATAAAATCCAAGCTGATGGGTTCTTGCAAACTAGAGATCTGTGGGTCATTTAGGTCAAAGCTCTTGTAAAGTGTTTGACCAAATGGCCTCTCAAAGCTTCTCAGGCCTTTTGAGAAGACTTGAGACTTTTAAACTCCATTTTTAACCTCAAAAAGTTACTTTTTTAATATATCTCTTTGTGTAATATACTTCCACTGTCAAAGAAAGTTGTTGCCTTAAATAAGGCAGTTATTTCTCTTTTGTTCTTTGAAGATTATCTTCTCATAAGCAGACATTCTCCTACCTTAATTCCATGAATTCTCATTTAAAAATAAGTACATTTCTTAAGATATTAAATAATGTGCATTTTTTCTCTTGTGATGTTTTCCTATTTTGTTTTGATGATTATATTGCTTTGCTGCTCTTTTAAAAATATCTCATCCAAACTTCATTCCCCTTTCTTCATTCTATCATGTTATGTACCATCATCTTTTTCTTTATGCTTTCAAATTATGTTTATAAAGGCACAGCAGTATGTTCATATGATAGGACTTACGTAGCTATAACTCCGTCATTGGATCTATAGGTTTTCAATATTTTGCTATTTTACAGAAAGCTGTTGTGAAACATTTTAGTGAGCATGCTTTCTTTGTTTTCAATAACATATTGAGGAAACAGACCCACTACTGGGACCATTGGGTCAAAGGATGTGAACAGTTTTGTATATTTAGCACTGTTCCTTTTTAGAAAAATAGCAGCAATTGAATAAGTAGCTTTTTAATATAATTGCCAAAATTGGTCATTTCAAGGTCATTCTGCTAGTCTGTGACTTCATTGTTGCCTCCAAATTGTTTTCATTCTTACTTTGATTCCCAGAGTTTGAGTAGTATTTCAGGTAATTAATAATAATTTCTCTTGTCAACAACACCTGTATGTCTTACTCCTATAGATTTCAATCCATTCTTTACCAACTAGATAAGCTGGATTTTTGAGGAAATTTATGGCAATAGTTGTCACGTTTTTCCCTTCATATTTCTTTTTTATTCTGTTTACTTGATGTATCTATGTCTCTTCCTGACTCTGAACTCAATTCTCTCTTTTCCTCCTGTTTAAGTCTTTTCTCTTTGTATGTTCACTTGAGATAATACGGATGCATTTGCAAATCTCAGCATCATCTTTTTTTTTCTAAATAGTCTTATCCCTTTCAAATATCATCCAAGTAAAGAAAAGTTAGGGTTCATTCATCTCTCTAGGTGGATTCACCCTCAGTCAAATCATTTATGCATGTTACCTTAGAGTTATCATATTTTCAGGTAAGATAATGTTACCTTAGAGTTACCATATTTTTAGATAAGATACGTTGGTTCTTGGTGAAAGACTAGTGAGACTGGCCTTTTCAAGTGAGGAAGCAAGAGAATAGCTTGGGAATCAGTGAGCACATCATAACCTTGGGAAAGGGTGAAAAATGCATGATTAACCAGCTGCTTATTCTTCCTTTCAGAGAGCAGAGAATTTCCTGGAGTTAAACCTCTTGAATGTTGTGAATGTGGGAAGGCCTTCTGGAGCAAGAACTTGCTTACTGTGCACAAGAAAGTTCATACTAGAGAGAAATTTTATGAATATAGTGAATGTGGGAAGGCCTTCAATAGTAAAAAACAACTTATATTTCATCATAGAGTTCATACTGGAGAGGATCTTTATGAATGTAGTGAACGTGAAAAGACATTAACTATTCAGTCACAACTTAAAATACGTCACAGAATTCATACTGGGGAGAAACCTCATGAATGTAGTGAATGTGGGAAGTCCTTCAGGGATAAGGGAGATCTTATAAGGCATCAGAGAATTCATACTGGAGAAAAACCTTATGAATGTAGTGAATGTGG
>NW_027186060.1:101299-125001 GCF_028583685.1 Petaurus breviceps papuanus | reverse complement strand
CAGAGAATTCATACTGGAGAAAAACCTTATGAATGTAGTGAATGTGGGGAGGCCTTCAGGGATAAGCGAAAACTTGTACAGCATCAGAGAATTCATCCTGGAGAAAAGCCTTATGAATGTAGTGAATGTGGAAAGGCCTTTAGGGATAAGGTAGAACTTACAAGGCATCAGAGAATTCATACTGGAGAAAAGCCTTATGAATGTAGTGAATGTGGCAAGGCCTACAGGGATAAGAGAGGCCTTACAGTGCATCACAGAATTCATACTGGAGAGAAACCCTATGGATGTAGTCATTGTGGGAAGGCCTGCAGGGATAAGGGAGAACTTATAAGGCATCAGAAAATTCATACTGGAGAAAAACCTTATGAATGTATGGAATGTGGGAAGGCTTTCAGTGATAAGACAAAACTTACAAAGCATCAGAGAATTCATACTGGAGAAAAACCTTATGAATGTAGTGAATGTGGGAAGGACTTCAGTGATAAGACAAAACTTACAATGCATCAGAGAATTCATACTGGAGAAAAGCCTTATGAATGTAGTGAATGTGGTAAGGGCCTCAGGGATAAGTCAACACTTATACAGCATCAGAGAATTCATACTGGAGAAAAACCTTATAAATGTATTGAATGTGGGATGGCCTTCAGTGATAAGGCAAAACTTACAAAGCATCAGAGAATTCATACTGGAGAAAAGCCTTATGAATGTAGTGAATGTGGGAAGGACTTCTGTAATAAGACAAAACTTACAATGCATCAGAGAATTCATACTGGAGAAAAGCCTTATGAATGTAGTGAATGTGGTAAGGCCTTCAGGGATAAGTCAACACTTATACAGCATCAGAGAATTCATACTGGAGAAAAACCTTATGAATGTAGTGAATGTGGGAAGGCTTTCAGGTATAAGGCACAACTTAGAAAGCATCAGAGAATTCATACTCGAGAAAATCCTTATAAATGTAGTGAATGTGGGAAGGCCTTCAATAAGGAAAAACAATTTCTAGTTCATCGTAGACTTCATACTGGAGAGAATCCTTATGAATGTACTAAATGTGGTAAGGCCATGAGGGATAAGTCAACACTTATACGGCATCAGATAATTCACACTGGGGAGACACCTTATGAATGTTGGGAATGTGGGAAGGTCTTCAGGTATAAGGGCAACCTTAAAGTGCATCACAGAATTCATACTGGAGAGAAACCCTATAAATGTAGTCATTGTGGGAATGCCTACAGGATTAAGAAGCAACTTACACAGCATCTGTGTGGCCTTCCCATCAACCCCCCAGGGCAGAAGCTGGGGCCCCTGTCCCCCCAGGGCAGAAGCAGGGTCCCTGTCCCCACCAGGGCAGACCCCAACTTTGCTCCCACCCTTACTTCCCCAAGGGAGACCCGACCATGGCCACCTCTCCTCGCGTCGCTTCTTTCTTCCCCAGCTGTGCCCCTGCAGGTGGAAGCCCAGAGTAGGAGGGGATGGCTCCTGTGCTGAGGGCCTGGCCCTGACAGGTGAGCTCCGCAGGGGGCTTACTGGCTCAGGTGAGATGCTTTCTTTGTCCTGTGCTGTGACCCTAGAGGTTGTGGGCATTGGAGAATCATGTATTTAGAGCTAACTGGCACCATATGTATCCTACACACATACAAAAAGACATTACATTTACTTTGGTGTCTTTTAAAGAATATTTGAGTTCCAAATTCTTTTCCTCCTACTCCTTTCCCCACCCATTTAGAAAGAAAGAAGAGGGTCCCCATTGTATAAGTGAAGCGATGCAAAATATTAATGAGGGGGTTTTGTTTGCTGGGAGCCCCATATGACCTAGTACAAGGCTGCTTCTTCCTGGAATGAATTCTTGGCACTCAAACCTTCCAGTCAAACGACAGGCTTTATTGTAAGACCAATATAGGGGCAAGATTCTTAGGGAACAACCTGCAACTTAATGGAGGTGAGACTGAATCTTATCTACAGAAAGAATAAGGGATCTGGCTGGGATTAAGGGCTGCTGAGTAGTCTGGAGTGAGCCACCTGAAGCAGTGAAAGCAATGTCAAGACAGCTAATTAAGTGATATAGGTGACCTGGGCTTGGCCGGTGATCTGGGCTGCTGAAATGTATGGGAAAATTCTGGGACTCAGTTGCTTTCAAAGCTAGTGTCTCTGATAAAGGCCTCATTTCTAAAATATACAGAGAATTGAGCCAAATATAAGAATACAAGTCATTCTCCAGTTGATAAATGGTCAAAGGATATGAACAGGCAGTTTTCAGAGGAAGAAATTAGAGATAAGCATATGAAAAAATGCTCTGGGGGTGGCTAGGTGGCGAAGTGAATAGAGCACTGGCCCTGGAGTCAGGAGGACCTGAGTTCAAATGTGGCCTTAAGACACTTGACACACTAGCCTTGTGACTTTGGGCGAGTCACTTAACCCCAATTGCCCTCCAAAAATAAATGCTCTAAATCATTATTGATTAGAGAAATACAAATCAAAACAACTCTGAGGTACCCCATGTCACTGGTCAAATTGGCTAAGATGACAAAACAGGAAAAAAATGCTGGAGATGTGAAGAAATTGGAATACTAATGCATTGTTGGCAGAATTGCAAACTGATTCAACCATTATGGAGAGCAATCTGGAATTATGCCCAGAGGGCTATAAATAATTGCATACCCTTTGACCCAGCAATACCACTTCTAGGGTTGTATCCCTAAGAGATCATAGAAGTGGGAAGAGGCCCCATATGTACAAAAATATTCATAGCAGCTCTTTTTGTGGTGGCAAAGAATTGGAAATCAAGGCGATGCCAATTGAGGAATAGCTAAACAAGCTGTGGCATATGAATATAATGGAATACTATTGTGCCATAAGAAATGAGGAGCAGATGGACTTCATAATAACCTGGAGAGACAAACTGATATTGAGTGAGAAGAGCAGAACCAGGAGAAATTTGTACACATTTACAGACACAAGGTATGTGTGACAAACAACTTTGATAGACTGCGCTTCTCAGCAATGCAAGGTTATAAGACAACGCCAAAAGACTCATGATGGAAAGAGATGTCCACATCCAGAGAAAGAACTGAAGAGTTTGAATGCAGATTGAAGCAATCTACCTGCTTTCTTGTTTTGTTTCTTCTTTCCCATTGTCCATTCTATAGGTTCTAATTCTTTATAACCTGACTAATGTTTAATGTGAAGGTATTTGCATATCCTATATTTGATTGCATGCTGCCTTGGACGGGGGGGGGGGGGGGGGGGAGGGGGGAGAGAAGATTTGAAACTCGATGGATTGTGGAACTGAATCTTGTAAACTAAAATTTAAAAATTACTAATAAAAGTGATCTCTTGAATGGGACCTCTTGGGGCAGGGACAACTCTATATCCAATTTCAACAGCATGGAGCTATGAAAGAAGAGACCTTTGACTCTTACCCCAAAATTTTGAGCTCCATTCATTTAAGGGAGAAATGATGGGGTGCTTGTGCTCAAACCCCACCATCAGATGTGATTTTCTGTGATCTCTGTTATAGTGTTGTAAAGTTCTGTTGACACCAGTTACCCCTAATGTCCTATTGACTTTTGTAAGGGACATGAAAGATCCTGGAACCAAATGTAGTGCTAATGGTAATTTGAAGATCTTCCTTGCCCCTTAATAGACAGAATGTATTCACTTGGAGCCTGTGGTGGAAGGAGTCTTCTGAAGAGGTGGAGCAGAGCCCAGGGGAACCTGGAAATCAGAGCAGTTACAACTGGAAGGAGCAGAGGACAAGAAAGAAAAGGAAACAGCTAGGCTTATAAGTGTGGGAAGGCTTTGGAATGGTGTTGCTCTCAGCAGTGTAATTGTGTATCGATTTCCTTGTTGCTACGGTATGATAAATTTAGTTTTCTGGTGTCTGAATAAATCTTTTACTTCTGTCTTCTAGATGGAGAGTCTGTTATATTTTGCAATTCAGAACTATGCCAGCATTTTCACAGTAACCATCAGTGCTATGAATAGTGCTTTGGTGATGATATAAGTGACTCCCCAGCACTTTTTCATTTTTAGTGAACAGGATTTGCAGTTTTCAAATCAGATGTTACCTACCAGTTGGAAAGAAAGGAAGCATCTTGGATACCAGAGGCAGATGTTCCCAGAAGGAGCTTTCCAGGTGACTACATAAAAACCAAGCAGATGAGTCATTGTAAACTAGGGATCTGTTGGTCTTTTCAGGTCAGAGTTCTTATAAAATGTTAAACAAAGTGGCTTATCAAAGCTTCTCAGGCCTGTTGAGAGGAGTTGAGACTTTTGAACTTCATGTTTTATTTCAAGAAGTTACTTTTACGTATCTCTTTACTGAAAAGTACCTCCACTCTCAAAGAAAGTCGTTGCTTTAGATTGTCTTCTTTTATGCAGGCATTCTACTGCTTCACTTGTATGAATTCTCCCTTTAAAAATAAGTACACTCCTTAAGATATTAAGTTATGTGCTCTTTTTGCTTCTGATATTTTGTTTTTATGATTGTGTTGCTTTGATAGTTAATTTTTAAAATATTTACTCCTCACCTCATTCCCCTTCATTCCGTTGTGTTATGTGTCATCCTGTTTTTCTTTATGCTTTGAAATTATGTTTATAAAGACAGGTTAACATGTTCATATGACAGGATTTATGTAGGCACAACACATCACTGGACCTATAGGTTTTCAGTATTTTCCTATTTCACAAAAAGCTGTTGTGAAACATTAGTGAGCATACTTTGTTTGCTTTCAGTAACATACTGAGGAAGCAGAACTAGTACTGGGACCATTGGGTCAAAGGATATGACAGTTTGTTTTTTTTTAGCTCTAACTGCAATTGCTGTTCATTTTTAGAAAAATAGCAACAGCAGTTTAATAAATGACTATTTTAAATATAATTACCACAACTTAGAGTGCATCAGAGAATTCATACTGGAAAAATTCTTTATGAATGTGAGTAGTGTTAAAAGGCCTTCCATCCCAAGTCAGATCTTCAAATTCAAATGATTCATAGCTTCTGAATGTAATGTACAAGGGAAGGCCTTCTACATGAATATATCTTTTACTCAACATTAAAGCATTTATACTGGAGAGAGACCTTGTGAATGTAATGGATGTGGGAAGATCTTCAGCCTGAAGACACAAGTTGTTCAATATCAAAGAACTAATTCTAGGGAGAAACTTTAGAGTAATTCTTCATGGTTGTAGGGAGTATGGGAAGATTCCCTTAGTTGACTAGACTGTGATCCTGAGTCCTTAGATGTAGTTCAGAGATTCCTTATTCAGGCATTGTGGGAGAAGAAGATATCCCTCCCCTCTGTTGAGGCCTCTAAAGGGGCAAAATTTAGTGTTATCTTCCCATTGACTTTCAGGGAAGGAAAACTTATGCTAGGTGAGGCAGTGATTACTGAGTAGATGGTGATATTGGGAGATCATTAGTATTAACTTTGATACCTGGGCACATGTCCTTCAAGTCTCTGGGGATGACCTCTTAGTCATGAGATAAGCCTGAGCCTAATCTGTGAGGAATAATTGTTGACAGTGCTTGAGGAATAATATTTCATAATCTGAGCTGTGTTCCTGATGGTGGTGGTGCTGCTTCTGCTCCTAATTATTTGGGTAGCCACTGTGGACCAGAAAAATTTGGAGTCGCCTTAATTAAAAGAAAGCATCCCAAGGGCCTGTGGCTGACGTTGATGAAATGGTATTTCTGCACAGTGCTCCAAATTGGAGTACAGGTAAAGAGCAGGATTAACTATAACCTTCTCATGGTAGCCAAATGCCTAGTTATTAAATTACTGATGTACATGAAAAGATGAAGAAGATTCCCTTTCTGGTTATAGAATATAAACAATTGCCAGTGAAGAAATCAGAGTGATCAATAATAATGAAAAAGTCCACAAAATTACTGTTGATTAGAGAAATGAAATCAACTGTGAAGTGACATATCATACTACCTCAGATTGGCCATCATGACAGAAAAGGAAAAGAACGGATTCTGGAGGGGATGTGGAAGAATGAGGGCACTAATGCACTGAGAACTAGTTCAATTATTCTGGAGAACAATTTGGAACTGTGCACAAAGGCTATAAAACCATGTACATCCTTTGACACTACTTGGTCTGTATCCCAAAGAGATCAAAGAAAAAGGAAAAGTACCTCTATGTATGATAATACCGTGTTTCCCCGATAATAAGACACTGTCTTATTAATTTTTTGGACAGAAAAACACCAGAGGGCTTATTTTCAGGGGAGGGCTTATTTTAATGAACATTGACAGCAATTTTAATAAACAGGTAAATGTGAACCAAAAAATGTACCTTTATTCAATAAGTAAATCACTGGGGAAGAACAGGATGACGCGCTCACTGCTGCAGCTCTGATTGGATGCAGCTCGGAGCGCGGTGTGCGTTTCACCCGAGGGGAAGGGGGGGACGGTGCATACAGAGGGTACCGTAATGTAGCGTGTAGCACAGGGGATCACCTTCACTACAGTAGCAATCTCAATAGGGCTTATTTTAGAGGAATCTTACACAGTAAGGGGAGGGCTTATTTTCGGGATAGGTCTTATTATCGGGGAAACACGGTATTTATAGCAGCTGTTTTTGTGGTGGCAGAGCACTAGAAATTGAGGGGATGCCCATCCACTGGCTGAACAAGTTGTGGTTTATGAATGTAATGGGATACTATTGTGCTATAAGAAATGGTGAGCAAGGGGTAGCTAAGTAGTGCAGTGAATAGAGCCTCTGGAGTCAGGACGACCTAAGTTCAAATCAGGCCTCAGACACTTAACTAGCCATGTGACCTTTGGCAAGTCACTTAACCCTAATTGCTTTCCAAAAGCAAAATAAAAGGGGGGGGGGGACGCAAAATCTTAAAAATATGAACATTGAAAAATATCTTTAATTAAAAAAAAATAAAATACTGTTAAGTGAAAAAAACCTGTTCTAGCATCTTCTTCTGGAGAATGTTAAAACCAGGTCAGACTCAAGACTCTTCAGCTTAGTCAGATGGTGCCTTATTTCTTTGGGAGGAGGAGGTCGGTAGGGTGAGAGAATTCATTGTAGAACCTTGATAGTAAGTCATGGGCTGGAGGGATTATCAGATCTAACAGATCTTAACAGACCTCTGTACACCTACCTTGCTGTTCTTCAGCCTTTTTTTTTTTTTTAAAGCAATTGGGGTTAAGTAACTTGCTCAAGGTTACACAGCCAGTTATTTTGTGTGGGTGCCAAGTATCTGAGGCCATAACCGATCCCGGGTTTCCCAACACTGGGGCCGTGCTCTTACTGCGTCACCTGGCTGCCCCTGTTCTTCAGATTTGTGTCTTGAGAAATCCAGGGGACAATACCGTTTGGCCCAGAGCATTCTCCTTTCCACTTCCACACCTGAAGTCCCAGATCCTTCATGGAAGTGATTCCTGAACCTGCTTGACTGCCTCCTTTGCACCATCTCAAATGATAAGAGCAAATTAGGAATGGCTTCTAGTCCACTGCTATGTGGAACCTTGGATAAATTAATTGACCTATCTAAGCTCTTCATCTGTTAAACAACAGACCATTATTTGATGATCCCTAAAGATCTTTTATTGGAAGCAAAGACACTGAAGAAACCCAGGAGAGTTGAATTAAACTTCCACAATAGCAACAAGGGCTGTTGTGATCGAAGGATGTATTACAGAGGAGACCTGGAGGAGTTTGGTTTAAGTTTCCTCCCAGGTGGATTGATTTGGGACCCAATTAGGGATTCTTTGGGACACAGAGAATTAAAAAAATAAAAAGCATTGGTAGAGGAACTCCTGACATCCCAGGGAACCTCCTTTTTGATTATTTTAAATCCCCTTACCTGCTGATTGTATCTGGTTGTCCTTTTCTGGACTGCATTTTGCAAACATGAAATGTTACTCAACACTCAGTTTCTTTAAAAGTTTGTAAAATGGAGATAATAGCAGGACCTGCCTTCCAAGGTTATTGTGAGGATAAAATGAGATAACTATATGAATGCTAGTTAAACAATCAGTGTTTAAATCAAAACATCTAAGGGCTTCTAGGTAATGGGCCCTGAGGCTGGTGTAGCATTCCCTGTATGTTTTGTGGTTTGGTCTCTAATCTTGTTTCCTGCTACACAGGTATTTAAAGGGCTGTCATGTGGAAAAGAAGGATTAGTCTTGCCTTGTTTGATGTAAAGGGCAGGACTATGGTCAATGAGAATTATGTTTTCATGTTTTGCTTTGCATTCCCAGCACTTAGCAAATTGACAGGCACATAGTAGGAGATTAAAAAATGACATTGCCTCACAGATTAATACATTTTATATGCATATAAAACAAAAAAAATATCAAATTTAAAATGTTAATTAAATACCAAAACAAATGCTGAAATTAAGTTAGAAATTAACAAAATTAAAAGTGAAAAATGAATTAACAAATAAAATTATGAACAATTATGAAACAATCACGTAAATAAAGCTATTGGCTAATTTTCCTTAAAAGAAGAAAGGGGAAATTAAATTACCATCAACAAAAATGAAAAGGAATTTGTATTAAAGAAATTAAGGATTTTCTTAGAAATTATTTGCCATATTGGAGAGAGGTATGGGGAAGAAGGGGGAGAACATTTAGAAATGAATATCTTACAGAATTAATTAAAAAATTATTTTGCCCAACTTTATGTTAAATACACCAATCTTAAGGAAAGACATATTGATAAAAATAAAAAATACTCAAATTAACAGAATAAGAAAATTTGAACATCCCGCTCTCAGAGAAACAAATTGAACAAGGCATAAATGACTATTAATCGGGTCAGAGTCGGGAGGTGAGGATAGGAACTGTACAACCAGATGTAATCAAATTCTATCAAACATTCAAAATTAATTAGTTTCAAATTCACAGAAGCTTTTTGCAGTAATAGCAAAAGAGTATCTTACACAACTTCTGTGACATAAATATGGACTTTACACATAGGAGGAGTCAATAGAAAAATAAAATCTCAAATTAATATCCCTAATGAACATGGATGCAAAAATTAAAAAAAAATCTTAGGAAGAATGCCCTCCAAAATAATACAAGGATTATTTTTATGAGCAAGATGGATTCATTCTGTGATTGCTGTATTAGTTTAATATTAAGTAAATAATAGGATATCAATATGGCAGAGTAGAAACAGGACCTCAGTGCCGCTCCGGTTTCCACCACCTCCAATTCATGTAAAAGGGGACTCTGAACAAACTTTGGAGCTACAGAACCCACAAAATGACACAAAGAAGCTAAGCTCCCGCTGAGGACAACCTGGCAGACCGGCAGAAATCAGCCAGCGCAGCACTCTGGGAGCCCTAGCCCCACACGCTGGGTGGGCCTGACCAACGACCGGCTGGAGGGACTCCAGATCACCAGCAGCTGTGGTGGTTCAGAATTATCAACACATAGTTGCTAAGGACAAAGTGAGAGGTCAGGGCAGTGTGGACTTTGGGATCCAGCAGTAGTTGGGAGTGTGTAGGCCTCTTCCCCCAGGGCGAGAAGCCTCGGCGCAGCTGCCGCCATGTGACAGCTTCAGCTCCTGGCCTGCAGACTGTAGGGGGACCAAGCAACCAGTCTGAGGGATAATCACTCTTGCTTTAACCTCCTTGGATCTGTATTGTGGTCTAGGGTAGAGGTCCTGGAGTGTGTGACCAGCTTGCCAGAGCATGTGGAGGCTTCAGACAGGGTACCCAACTAATACCTCTGGCAGCTGAGAAAACCCCAGCGTTTTCTCCCACCCCTGTCTGGTGGGAGAGTCCTATTGTGGCAAAAAGCCCAAGGGTTAAGTGAATGAGAAGCTACATGACCAGGCAAAGGATGCAAAGCAAACAGAAGAATCCAACATTAGACTCCTATTTGGGGGCCAAAAAGGACCAAAGCATGGAACAGAAGGAAGACAGTGAAGTCAGAACCCCTGCACCAAAAGCTTCCAAGAAAAATATGGTTACAAGCCATAGAGGACCTTAAGAAGCAGATAAGAGAAGTGGAGGAAAAATTGGGAAGAGAAATGAGAATGATGCAAGAAAATTATGAAATGAGAGTCAACAGCCTGACTGAGGAAAATAGCACCTTAAAAAACAGACTGACTCAAATGGCAAAAGAGGCTCAAAAAGGCAACGAGGAGAAGAATGCCTTAAAAAGATGAATTTGCGAGACAGAAAACGAATCTCAAAAGCTCACTGAGAAGAATCATTCATTCAGAATTAGATTGGAGCAAATGGAAGCTAGTGACTTTATGAGAAATCAAGATGCTGTTAAACAGATCCAAACAAATGAAAGAATAGAAGGCAATGTAAAATATCTCATTGGGAAAACCACTGACCTGGAAAATAGATCCAGGAGAGAGAATTTAAAAATTATTAGACTACCTGAAAGCCATGACCAAAGAAAGATCCTAGAAATCATCCTCCAAGAAATTCTCAAGGAAAACTACCCTAATGTTTTAGAACCAGAGGGCAAAATAGAGGTTGAAAGAATCCACTGATCACCCCCAGAAAGAGATCCCAAAAAGAAAACTCCTAGTATTATTATAGCCAGGTTCTGAAATTCCCAGATCAAGGAGGGAATATTACAAGCAGCCAGGAAGAAACTGAAGTGCCCACCAGAAATTATACACCAAAGCCCCCTAAAACCTACCAGAAGGGGGCCCCTACCAGGGTCCCTGGAAACCACCTGATAGGCTATAATAGTGAGGGAACTTTTCACATGTATTGCTAGAAACATACCCCAGATACAAGTCTGTTCTTGTTAGCCCAGTGTAATACTAATGGCATTTAAAGATTCCCCTATATTGGCTTGGCTTTGGGTTTGATTGTGTTAAAATCCAGAGCTTGTTAATCCCACTTGTGGGATGGACTTGTTGACATGAAAAGAGAGGGCTGAACTGGGAGGAGCTGGTGATGTAGATTTGGAGAGACACAAGAGAGAGGCAGAAGAACTTTTTGGAAGCAGCACCTTTTGGAAGCAGAGAGAGACTGAGAGGATTTCTGAGGGCCACTTTGAATTGCCCTGGACTTTTGAGACCTATCCCCGGAGCTGCCAAGGACTGAGGAGACATGGCTGTTTTGCTGGTACTTTGTCTGTCTGTTTTGATGTTGTTTTGCCAGATTTGTCCACTGGTGAAAGACAGTCCTGTTGTTGCAGAAGTTCTGAAACCTGGCTCTTGGTTAAGAGCTCCTGAGACTGTTCTGCAGACAGAGAGTGAATACTGTCCACTGGTGAAGGACAGTGCTGTTGTTGCAGAGGGCTTGGAACCTTGCTGTTGGTTCCGAAGCCCTGAAGAAGGATTTTCTTGTTGTATGTTTACAGAAATCCTGGGATTATTTAATCACACTTAGTAAATGCTGTATTTTGAATGATGTCATATTTTGATCTTCTCTGTTCTTAATTTGTCACTGAATAAAATGGAGAGCACCTATGCTGGTATTTTGAACCTTGGGAAGTTGCCTTTGCTTGGCATTACATTACACCCAGATACAAGTCTGTCCTTTTTAGGTACTCAAGACTTTACTAGAAATGGCACCCCTCCCCCCAACCATATTTTTTTTTTAAGCAATCGGGGTTAAGTGACTTGCCCAAAGTTACACGGCCAGTTATTTCTGGGAGTGGTGCTGAGTATCTGAGCCCGGATTTGATCCAGGTCATCCCTACACTGGAGCCGGTGCTCTTACTCGCTGAGCCACCTGCTCACCCCTAAGCAATTGGGGTTAAGTAACTTGCTCAAGGTTACAGGGCCAGGTGTTTCTAGGTGGGTGCTAAGTGTCTGAGCCCAGGATATGATCTCTAGGTCTTCTCAACACTGGAGCTGGTGCTCTTACTCGCTGTGCTACCTGGCCGCCCCCCAGCCATTTTGTTGATTAGCAACCCCTAGTTCTATAAAAATTCGTCTTGCAGAAGGCTCGGGGCTGTCTTCCTTATTAGAGAGGCAGTCACCACGGTTAACAAACACTCCTATAAATTGTAATTGGCACTGCTGTCTTATTATTTCTCGGATGTCCACTTCAAAACAATTTGAATATTGTGGAAACACAATCAGGATAACTCAGGACCTGGCATCTTCTACATTGAGGGATTGAAGGGCTTGGAATATGATATTCTGGAGGTCAAAGGAGCTGGGATTAAAACCAAGAATCACTTACCCAGCAAAACTGAGTATCATGTTTTAGGGGAAAACATGGTCATCCAGTGGAATAGAGGACTTTCAAGCATACTTGATGAAAAAACCAGAGTTGAATAGAAAATTTGATATTCAGATATAAGAAGCAAGAGAAGCATGAGAAGGTAAACAGGGAAAAGAAATCATAAGAAACTTATCAAAGTTGAACTATTAACATTCCTACATGGAAAAATGATAATTGTAACTGTCTATATGGGAGGGTATATGGGCGATTGGATACATATGTGAATGTGTGTATATATGTTTTCAGGTATACATAAATAGAGGGCACAGGACCAATTTAATAGGAAGGGATGATACTTAAAAGGTAAAATCAAGAGGAGAGAGAGGAATATAATGAGAGGAGATGGGGAGAGACAGAATGGGGTAAACTATCTCATATGGAAGAGGCAAGGGAAAATGGTTACAATGGAGGGGAAGAATAGGAAGGCAAAAGGGAATGGGTCAACCTTATTCTCATTGAATTTGACTTGCTGAGGGAATAAAATACACACTAAATAGGATATCTCACCCTACAGGAGAGTACAGGGGAAGGGGATGAGATGGAGGATGATGGAAGGGAGGGAAGGCTGGGGGGAGAGGGAATTTGCAAGCACCCACTTTTGAAAAGGGATGGGATCAATGTAAAGAATAGAACAAGTGAGAGGTGGGATAGGAGGGAGGGAAATATAGTCAGTCTTTTACAATGTAAGTACTATGGTAATGTTTTGCATTAGCTACAGATGTGAAACCTATATGAATTGCTTATCTTCCCAGTAAGGGTGGGTGACAAGGGAGGAAGGGAATGAATCTGAAATTCAAAGTTTTAACATCAAATTAAAATATATATATATATATATATATATATATGTACTATTATTAATACTATTTTACATGTAATTGGGAAATAAGATATACAGGCACTGGGGTATAGAGATCCACCATGCCCTACTGGAAAAGTTGGAGGGGGTATGGGAAAGATATGGGAGAGAACAGATTGGAGGAGGGGATATCCTGTGGGACTGGTATTTTGGGAAGGTGGGTAGGAGAAAAACAGGGAGAAAATTTGTAACAAAATCTGGTGGAAATGAATGCTGTAAATCAGAAGTTAAAAAGCATTTGAAAAAAAAGAAATTATTAAAAAAAATTTTAAAAGTAAAAAAAAAAGAAAATAGCTGGGCAGCTAGGTGGCGCAGTGAGTAAAGCGCTGGCCCCAGAGTTAGGAGGTCCTGAGTTTGGTTCCAGCCTCAGACACTTAACACCCACACACAAAAAAATTAGCCTGTAACCTTGGGCAAGTTACTTAACCCCAATTGCCCTCCAAAAGGTCAAAAAAAACAAAGAAAGAAAGAAAAAGAAAATAACCATAAGAATAAAAAAAAAATGAAAATGATATATTACCAATATGTGCAGAATTTTGTTTAATGAACACAAACTTACTATTAAAAACTCTAGAAAATGTATGAATAAATGTACCTTTTCTTAATATGATTAATAGTACACTTTGTGGATACATATATATCCAAAAGGTATTCTATTAATCACACACAAGCACGCGCACACACACGCACGACAAAGACAAAAATGCATATTTTATGTAGTGGGTATAAATTAAATGCCTCCCCAACAAAGTCGGGGTGAACATTCATTGTTTTCACACCTATTTACAGATTGCTAGAAATAATGGCTAAAGAGATGACAAGAAAAAGAGACAATGAATAAGCAAAGGTAAAGATGAAGCAAAATGATCACTTTTTGCAGATTATGAGATGGTGTATTTACAGACTCTGGAGAGATAACTAAAATTATTTGAAATGATTAATTTTAGCAATATCACACATATCCACAAAAGTATGAATATTTCTGTATCACACCAATAAAACCCAGCCATAAGAGATTTCAAAAAATTCCTTTCACAAAAACTACAGAATATATAAAGTACTTCAGACATTACCTACTAAGATACACATAAAAACTTTATAAATAATACTACTAAGGAAAAGCCAGGAGGGACTGGGCAGGAAGGTGGAGGATGGGCCGAGCCCCAGGCATGCGCAGTAGGCGCCTCAGAATCCAGACTACAATTCCCAGGAGGACGTGCCCGCCTTTGTGGAATTTTCCAAGCGTAAAGGCAGGAGGATTGGTCTTCGTCCTATACGTCACTTCCGCTTCACATCCCCTGTTCCTCTCCCATGCTTGCTGGTGGCAATTTTTCCTGTTTGGTCGCCAGCTGCAGTTTGGTAGGTTGGGGGGCTGCCGAGAGTGGGACTGCACCGGGGGTTCCGGGGGCTGGTTGTGGAGCTCACCGAGAAGGGGAGGAGCGTGCGCGTTAGAAGGAAGGGAGCCCCTGAGGGTTTCCAGGGGTCTGGGGGCGGCCCGTGGCGGGAGCTGGAGGAGGTGCAGGCGGAGGCAGGGTCGTGGATCGCGTTCTAATCCTCCTTCAGGCCCGGTCGTATCCCGAGACCCCTGGTCAGGTCCTCCCCTCCAGGCCTCGTTCCTTCTCCAGTGCCCAGAGTCTCAAAGCACGTGTTTCTGGTGTGTGTCCATTGAGTTCGGCCTTCCCCATGGCCTCCTGTCCTCTCGCATCCTCCGGGGCACCCCCAGCTCCGTGTACCCTCGCCTAATGCTGCCCCTAGGGTCTGGTGTCTGTTCTCCAGTGTTGTTTCTAAAGAGATATGGCCCCCCTCCCCAGGAGAGAAATAGCTGTTTCCTTCTGCCCGCCCCCTGCAGAATCGGGGTCCCCGTCCTCCCCCAGGGCGGACCCCAGCACGGCCCCCCCACCTCACACCACCCCCTTTCCTCCCCAGCTCTGCCCCCCATCTGGGAGCCCCCAGGAGGAGAGGATGGCTCCTGTGCTGACAGCCTGGCCTCGACAGGTGAGCGCCGCAGGTGGCTTCCCAGGAAGACCTGCTTGGGGGGGAGGCTTTCTGTGTCCTGTGCTATAATGCATATCGAGAATTTATTCTTTATACACACACACACTCCTTCCTTCAATCAATCAAATCATATTTGGTAAGGGTAGTCCTTCTTACTTAGAATCCCTTTTCATATGGATATTCCCTATGAATACTCCCTATTTATCAGTTCTTTCTGATTGAGGAATTCTTAAATGCCAGTGTAGAATTATACCAGGCATTGTACTGGGAAACAAATAAATAAATGAAATAGTCCCTTGTGGCAAGTGAATGATAAAATAATTGAGCAAACAAAACTCAGATATAAGCATATCAGTTTTATGTTAAGTAGGGCAAGACAGTTGCAGAGCAAACTGGGACCAGGTCCATTCCTCAACTTAGGACTGGACCCAGAATAGAGGAGGAGATAGACTTTTATACATTAAAAATAAACAACACCAATTAAAAGTGAATAATACAATAGTTGGTAATCTGGTTTCTAATTGGAGGAAAAATTAGGGACTTTCCGTGTTAAGTGGTGGGGGCAAGAGGTTCAGTTCTGAATTCAGAAAAAGATGTATACTACTCTGTGTGTCTGTATACAATCAAAGGAGCTTAGAAACCATGACTGTTCACTATGGGGCCAATTTTCAGAGAAGACATACAGATTGCTTGAGATGTAGTACTGTGAGAACTCCTTACATAAATCTTTTTGGATCTGGTCAGCATAACTTAGATCCTCAGTTAAGGGTGCCTAAATAGCAGTTAGAGGTCTGCTTTTCCAGCTAGAGAGGGCTAGGTTCAAACAGTGTAATAAAGTTTTTTCCCAGTTCCCACAAGTGAATAATTTTTTCTCTCAAGACAAGTTAGACTACACTTATAATTGAACAAAAAAAGAACTGACTGTAATATAATATCAAGCAAAGGCAACTTCCCAGGTTCAAAATACCAGCATAGGTGCTCTCTATTTTATTCAGTAACAAACCCAGAACAGAGAAGATCAAAACATAACATCATTCAAAATACAGTATTTACTAAGTATGATTAAATAATCTCCAAGTACTACCCCACCCCAGGACCTTCCAATCATTCAATCAATTACAAAGTCTCTGTTCTAAATACTTCTCCACCCCTAGGCTATACCTTAATTAAGTCCACCACAAAGTCCCTCTTCTCAAATAGAGATTAGTTTCCAAACATAAGTAAAATACATTCATTTGCTCAACCATAGAACACAAAAAGGTCAAAAGTTCCCCACCCCTGGATCACAATTGAATCTACCCCAGAGTTACATCAAGTTTAAACACAGCACTTAATACCCAAATGGAGGTCTTTTCTTCATCTTGACACGAGGCAAGTTCTCAGCAATCTTAGTTCCTGGGGAGACAAGGCTTAGCAAGGCCATAAGATACATTGCCAGTCCCTTCATGAATTTATCCTCTGTCTGTAGAACAGCCCTAGAACCCCTGAACACATTAGCAAAGCCCTCTCCCAGGATTTCTGTAAACATACAACAAGAAAATCCTTCTTCAGGGCTTCTGAACCAACAGAAAGGCTCCCAGACCCCTGCAACAACAGCACTGTCCTTCACCAGTGGACAGTATTCATTCTGTCTGCCGGACAGTCTCCAGACCCCTGCAACAACAGTACTGTCCCTCACCAGTGGACAGTATTCACTCTCTGTCTGCAGGACAGTCTCAGGCCTTCTTAACCAAATGCCAGGTTCCAGGACTTCTTCAACAGGACAGTCTTTCACCAGTGGACAAATCTGGCAAAATAACATCAAAACAGACAGACAAAGTACCAGCAAAACAGCCATGTCTCCTCAGTCCTTGGCAGCTCAGGGGGCAGGTCTCAAAAGTCCAGGGCAATTCAAAGTGGCCACCAGCAATTCTCTTAGTCTCTCTCCACGAGGTGCTGCTTCCAAAAAAGATCTTCCGCCTCTCTCCAGTGTCTCTCCAAATCTACGTCACCAGCTCCTCCCACTTCAGGACTTTCTTTTCACATCAACAAGCCCATCCCACAGGTGGGATTAACAAACTCTGGGTTTTAATACAATCAATTTGAAAACCAAGCCAATACAGGGGAATCTTTAATTGCCATTACTATCACACTGACCCACCTCCACAATTGAGTCACAAAATAGAGTCAGTGTCATTGACTCAATTGCATCAATTCCCTGTACCACTTGATGTCCAAAAATACTCGATTCCCTCAGTCTGCTGGCAAGCAGTTTACATTTAAACTTCATAACAGAGCTATAACTGGATAAGCAGAAATGTTTTTGCTATTTCAGGAATCAGTCACATTCAAGGATGTGGCTGTGGAATTCACCCATGAAGAGTGGGTACAATTGAACCCATCTCAGAAAAAGTTGTACAGGGATGTGATGCTGGAGAACTATAGGAACTTGGTGTCTTTGGGTAAGAACAGCTACCCCTTTGGAGTCTTGATATATACTATGACAACTTTCAAGATCTTAGCAGCTATTCTTTGGCATACAAGATGCTTTTATGCTCAAGAGACGTTATTTGTGCTACCTATATCCAGGAAGAAATGTCTTTGCTTAATAAACCTGGTAATTGATTTCTTGTTATCCTTGAGAATATATCTGCCCTTCTCTGTTGCTTCAGATTCAAAATTTTCTTTTTTAAGGCCACCGTAGGTTTCATCATACACAGTGTTCCTGCTGTATAAGTAGAGAGTGAATCAATTGAACTATTTTTTCCTAAATCCTACTCAGTAATCCTTTCTTCCATAATATAGAATGTCTTCTGGTGATTCTTTGTAGTATGCTTGAGGTATTCCTAGCATGACTATTCCAAATATGGCTTATACTAGTATTGAATTCTGTTATTAAGTTTTATGGATTTTTTTTTCAAATGTACTTTCTCCTCCTTCTGACACCTGAAAAAACCCTATTTCTTCCTCTACCCAGCCCACTGAACCACACATGTTTGATAAACAAAAATCTTAGACTAAATCAGCTAATCTTCTGCCCTTGGTGGTATAAAATATACGCAGCACCCTTACTACCCCACTGTTCTGTTAAGAGTTGGAAGCAATATTGCATCTTTCTTTTCTATGATGAAACTTTGAGATGACTCCCTAGTACTTTCTCATTTTCAATAAACAGGATTTGCACTATCCAAACCAGAGATGATCCAACAGTTGGAAAGAAAGGGAACATCTTGGATGCTAGATGCAGATATTCCCAGAAGCAGCTGTCCAGGTGACTACATAAAAACCATACAGATGGGTCATTGCTAAATAGTGATCTGTTGGTCATTTTAAGTCAAGGCTCTTGTAAAATGTTGAACCTATCATACCTATAATGTGGCCTATCAAAGCTTCTCAGGCCTGTTGAGAGGAGGTGAGATGTTCATACTTCATTTTTTACCTCAAGAGGTTCTTTTTTTTATGTATTTCTTTACAGAAATGTACCTCCACTCTCAAAGAATGTTATTGCCTTAGTAAGAGGCAGTCATTTCTCTTCTTTTCATTAAAGATTATCTTCTCTTAAGCAGGTATTCTGCTTCACTTGCTTAAATTCATTCTGCCTTTTAAAATAAGTACCTTAAAATATCAAGTAATGTGTTCTTTTTGCTTCTTAATTCTCTTCTGATAAATTCCTTTGTTTTGTTTTTATGATTGTGTTGGTTTGCTGCTATTATTTTTAAAAATATCCTAACCTCATTCCCCTTTTTTTATTCTGTCATGTTATGTGTGATCCTGTTTTTTTTTTTATATCCTTGGATATGTTTATAAAGACACAATAAATAATATGTTCATATGACAGAACTCATGTAGCTATAACCCCATCATTGTACCTGTAGGCTTTCAGTATTTTGCTATTTCACAAAAAGCTGTTGTGAAAATTTTACTAAGAGTACTTTGTTTGCTTTCAGTAACATAGTGAGGAAGCAGATCTAGTCCCAGGACCATTGAGTCAAAGGATCGAACAGTTTTGTAGCTCTAGCTGAAATTGCTGTTCCTTTTCAGAAAAATGGCAGCAACAGCTATTTCAACATAATTGCCAAAACTTATTTTAAATTATCTTTGCTAATATGATGGCTATGATTGCTACCTCCAAATGTTTTCATTTTTACTTCTTTGACTTCCAGAGTTTTGAATAATGTTCAAGTACTTGTTAACAATTTCTCTAGGCCAAAACTCCTTATGTCTTAGTCTTAAAAATTTCCGTAAATTCCTTACAAAATACATAGGTTGGATTTTTAGAGGAAATTTATGGCAACAATTGTTGTATTTCCTCCCCATATTTTTATTTTCTTCTGCTTACTTCGTGTATATATATATTTCTCTTCCTCACTGTAAACTTTATTTTCCATTTTTTGGAGGGGGGAAAGCAAGGCTGTTGGGGTTCAATGACTTGCCCAAGGTCATACAACTAGTTGAATATCAAATGTCTGAGGCCGAATTTGAACTTGGATCCTCCTGACTTTAGAGCCAGTACTCTATTCAATGCACCAGCAAGCTGCCCCTTTATTTTTTGTTTTCTTCCTATTCAGTCTTTTCCTATTTTCATCTCAGATGGTGAGAATATATTTACAGTTTCTCAAAGTCATCTTTTCTTTTTCTGAATAGTCTAATTTTATTCAAATGTCTGCCAATTAAAGTAGAGAAAGCATTCATTCATAGCTTCTGGTAATTTCATTCTAAGTCAAATTATTTACGTATGTTATCTTTGAGTTATCATACTTTCAAATAAGATAAATTCATTCCTGGTTAAAGGCTAGTTAGACTGCCCTATTCAAGTGAGAATGCAATAGAATAGCTCTAAAACCTTTGAGCAAGTAAGAACCTTGGGAAAGGGTAAGAAAGTCAGGGTTAACCAGCTCCTCATTCTTTCAGAGAGCAGAGAACGTACAGGAGATAAACCTCTTGAATGTAAGGAGTGTGAGAAGGCTTTCTGGAGGAAGGAGCGTCTCGCCCTGTATCAGAGAATGCATACTGGAGAGAAACCTTATGAATGTAATGAATGCCAGAAGAAGGCCTTCAGTAGTAAAAGACACCTTATAGTTCATCACAGAATTCATACTGGAGAGAAACCTTATGAATGTAGCAAATGTGGGAAAGCCTTCAGGGATAAGACATCACTTAAAATGCATCAGAGTATGCATACTGAAGAGAAACCTTATGAATGCAGTGAATGTGGGAAGTGCTGCAGGGATAAGACACAACTTACACTTCATCACTGCACTCATACTGGAGAAAAACCTTATGAATGTAGTAAATGCGGGAAGGCCTTCAAAAGTAAGAAACAACTTACAATTCATCATAGAGTTCATACTGAAGAGAGTTCATATGAATGTAGTGAATGTGTGAAGGTCTTCAGGAGTAACTCACAACTTAGAGTTCATCAGAGAATTCATACTGTCAAAAAACCTCATGGTTGTATTCAGTGTGGAAAGGCCTTCTCCAGAAAGCGAGATCTTACTGTGCATCAGAGAATTCATACTGGAGAGAAGCCTTATGAATGTAGGAGATGTGGAAAGACCTTCAGGAGGAAGGACCATCTTTCTGGACATCATTTGAGAATTCATACTGGAGAGATGTTTAATGAAGATAAGGACTGTGGGAAGGGTTTCCATTACAGCTTAGATCTTAGTCTACATCAAAAAATTCATACTAGATTAAAACCTTATGAATGCAGTGAATGTGGAAAGGCCTTTAGGGATAAGTCAGATCTTACAGCGCATCACAGAATTCATACTGGAGAGAAACCTTATGGATGTAGTAAATGTGGAAAGGCCTTCAGGAAGAAATCATATCTTACTGATCATCAGAACATTCATACTAGAAAGAAGCGTTATGAATGTAAGGAATGTGGGAGGAGTTTTCACCGCAACTCAGAATTTGTTGCACATAAAAGAGTTCATACTGGGGAGAAACCTTATGAATGCAGTGAATGTGGGAAGTGCTTCAGAAGCAAGAAGCTCTTGACTTCCCATCAAAGAATTCATACTGGAAAGAAACCTTATTGATGTAGTGAATGTGGAAACGCCTTCAGGAGTAAGACACAGCTTATAGTATATCAGAGAATTCATCAACAAGATAGAAACCTTGTTGAATGTGAGTATTGTATGAAAGCTTTTCTTTGAAACTCAGATCTTCCTCAACATCAAAGAATGTATACTGGAGAGAAACCATATGAATTTAATGAATATTGAAAGACCTTCAGGAATACTGTACATCAGAGAATGACTATCGGAGAGAAACCATATTAATATAGAAATTGCTACAAGAGGAAGGAATATCTTATTGTACATCAGAAAATTTGTACTGGAGACATCCTTAATAAAAGTAAAAAGTGTTGGCTTTCTCTATAACTCATTAGGCATCAAAAAATTGATACTGAAGAGAAACCTAATGAATTTAATGAATGTGGGAAGACCTTCAATATGAGGATACAACTTACTCAACTACAAAAAATTCATTCAGGAAAGAAACCTTAAGAGTATAATGCGTGTAGGATGGCCTTTAGATAGAGGACACTACTTTATGTCCAGCAGTGAATTCGTCCTGGAGGTATTCCTCATGAATGTAAGGTGGGAAGGCCTACCATTACAAATAAGATCTTATTAGGTATTGAAAAATCATGTTGGAGAAAAACCTCATGTAAGTAGTGAGTGTGGGAAGTCCTTCAGGAAGAAGCTACATCTTTCTATCAGAGAATTCATGCTGGAGAAGTTCTTTATGAATGTGGGTAGTGTGGGAAGGCCTTCCATCCCAAGTCAGAACTTTCTTAACTTTAAGTAATTCATAGTTTCTAAATGTAACGTACAAGGGAAGGTTTTCCACCTGAATCTATCTTTTATTCCACATCAGAGCATTCATACTGGAGAGAAACTTGTTGAATGCAATGAATGTGGAAAGACCTTCAACCTGAATACAAAACTTGCTCACCATTAAAGAATTTTGGGAGAAACCTTTGGGTTTGGGAATACCTTTAGACTAAGGGCACTACTTTATGTCCATTAGAGAATTCCTACTAGAGGGCTTCTTCATGACTGTAAGAAGAGTGAGAAAATTTCCCCAGCTGACTAGATTGATTCTGAGGCTTTTGATGGACTTCAGAGATTCCTTATTAAGGCACCATGGGATGAGATAACCCTCCCCTCTGTAGAAGCCCATATATCAGCAAAGATTTATTTATTTACTTATTTCTCCTCCCATGGAGCTTCAGGGAGGTAGAGGTTATACTAGCTGAGCCACAAGTTATTGAGTGGATGGTGGTATTGGGAGAATCTTAGTGTTCACTTTGATCTCTGGGCACATGTCATTTTAGACTCTTGGGGTGACCTCTTAGAGATGAGATGAGCCTGAGCCTAACATGTGATGAGTAATTGTTGATAATGCTTGAGGTGTATTTCATAATCTCAGCTGTTTTCCTAAAGTTGCTGGTGCTGCTTCTGTTCCTTTTCATTTGGATGACCAATGTGGACCATAAAGATTTGGAATCACTTAATTAAAACAAAGTATCACAAGGGACTTTGGTAGATGTTGACATAATGTGATTTCTGCCTTGTGTTTTAAATTGAAGTGCATGTGAACAGCAAGCTTTACTATAATCTTTTCATGGAGCCAAATGCCTTCATCTAATTAGTGACACACATGAAAGATAACTAAGATTCCCAGTATGGTTAAAAAACATAAACAGTTTTCAACAAAGAAATCAAAGTGACCAATAATAATGAAAAGTTTACTAAATCTCTATTGATTAGAGAAATGAAAACAACTTTGATGTAACATGTCACTACCTGAGATTGACCAATGTGAAAGAAGAGGACAGTGACATTCTGGAGGGGATGCGGAAGAATAGGGACACTGCTGGCACAATTCGGAACTAGTCCAGCCATTCTGGAGAACAGTTTGGAACTGGGCCCAAAGGGCTATGGAACTGCATGCCCTTTGACACAGTAATAACACTACTAGGTCTGTATCCAAAGAGATCAAAGGAAAAGGACCTGTAGATAAAAAAAACTGTTAATAGCAGCTCTTTTTGTGATGGCAAAGGTTTGGAAATTGAAGGGATGCCTGTCCACTGGGGAATGACCAAGCATGTTGTGGTATGTGAATATAATGTAATACTATTTTTCTATAAGACTTGGTGAGCAGGTGAATTTCTGAAAGACCTAGAAGTACTCACATGACTTGATGCTGAGTGAAGTGAGCAGAACCAGGAGAAAATTGTACACAGTAACAGCAACATTGTGCAATGACCAACTTTCATAGACTTAGCTCTCATCTCAGCAATTCATTGATGTAATACAATCTCAAAGAGTCATGATAGAAAATGCTGACGTTATCCAGAGAAAGAACTATGGAGTCTGAATGCATATCAAAGGCTATTGTTGTCACTTTTTTGCATGTTTTCTTTCTCCTGGTTTTTAATTTTAATAGGTATTTGAGGTGATTATGGGGGGAGCACAGGGAGTCTTCCTGCTTCAATGCTGCCATCTTAGCTCCTCCCATGTTTGCCATTTTCTAATTTGTAGATTTAGGGTTATCATTTTGACTAGAGGTGTGCTTCCTCCCAATGGTCTATTATTCAAATTACATAAAGCAGTGAACAAATTATCATGGCCGCGGCTGGGGGGAGGGGCTGGCCAGCCTGGCCCCGGGGTCAGGCC
>NW_027186060.1:38358-96299 GCF_028583685.1 Petaurus breviceps papuanus | reverse complement strand
CTGACTAATTTCTTTACATCGATGTCTGGCTAGCCCTTGTCTCCCACCCCCCACCTTGGCTCTGAAATTGTGCCTTACAGAAGGGCCTTTGGGGCCTCGTAGCCCAATCCCCATTTGTTTTCAAAAGAAAAAAGGCCCTTTCCTCCACTGCTGCCATTCTCCCTCTGAGGAAGGCTCCAAATCCTGAAGGGTTCCTTTTCTGGTGTATGTCTCCTTTTCTACTTCTGATATTTATAATTGGAAGGAAGACCCAGAATCCCCCATTTTCTGAATAACCTCAGGCCCTTCTCAGTCTCCTTGAATCTGTCTTCCATACCCATTGCCCTACTTGGAATGATTGCCAACAACTCCTAACCACTGTTCACTACAGAGGAATGGGATCACATTCGTTTAGAGGCAAGAAAAGCAGTCATAGGACCCCAGGGGGATTCCGTGGAGGAAAGGAAAGATGAGGTAGAATGGGTCTTTCTCTCCTCCCGCCCCTCTTGGGACCCCAATACTGATGGGGGGTAAACGGGATCCCAAAAGGTTCAGCAGATATTCTGATCTTATCCAAGACCAGAAAACCTGCAATATCGTCTGGAAAGAATTCAAGGTCTCAGGCTTAATTGGAGTGAGAGTTGTAGAAGTTTATTGTTACACTTCCATGAGAAGCGGGCAAGAGTCCTTTAGGGGACCTGCGAGTGAGAGGGGTACAAGCTTTTACTTTTAAAGGGTAGGGCTGCCATTGTCAGGGCTGGCCTGACGGGAGGAGCCTCAATGCATAGACAAAGGTCAGAGCTGACCAAGAGGAGCATGTGAATAGACAGTTTAGATAAGATTTGGGCCAGACCTGAGGAGACATGAGGGATTAAGTAAGAACAAAGGAGTCCCAAGGTGTTGCCTAGGCCTAGTGTAGATAGGGGGAAGGGGCAGAGTCGGAGGTTGGGAAAGGAATTTTACAGATAACAATTTTACAATACAAATTGCAGTTACAATTTCACAGACTGGTTTCACAAATTGACCTAGACCCCTAGACCCCAGGTACCCCATCAATACCACAGGAGGAAGGAATGCATTACATACCTACTTGTTCCAGGGAATGAAGGCAGCTGCCCACCATCCCACCAACCTTACAAAAGTCTCAGAAGTTGTACAAGGCCCCCCAGGAATCTCCTGGAGCATTTCTAGAGGGCCTCTATGAGGCTTACAGAACTTACACACCTATAGATCCAGAGGCCCCAGAGAATGCCCAGGCCCTGACTGTGGCCTTTGTCTCCCAATCAGCCCCTGATATTAGATGGCAATTACAAAAACAGGAAGGTTTTGAGGGAATGAACATGTCCCAGTTAGTGGAAATTGCCCTCAAGGTTTTTAACAATCGGGACAGTCCTTCTGAGAGATCTGATAAGCACCTTACTCAAGCCCTGGTGGCTGCATTACATGCCAGTACTTCCCCTGGACAACCATTTGAATATAAGCAGTCTCCCCGAACTCTTAGACTAAAACCAGACCAGTGTGGCTATGGCAAACAGAGAGGACACTGGAGGAAGGACTGTCTGAAATTACCATGCTCTTATTGTAGGGTTGGCCACGTCCAGGGTAAGTGCCCTCATAAGGTCTCCTCCCACCCTTCTAACATCTGTGGAGAGGAGAGAAGCCCCTTCACTTGGTAAGCCCAATCTTTTATGAGTGATTTTTGTTTATGATAATTGGATAAATGCTTTGGTAATGCAGTCATTGTCATATTTGAAACATTTCCTTCTGTTGTATGAATTTTAAGTGAGCATCATTTAAATTTAAATTGTGTTAATAGTTCTTTTATGTTTAAATTGGATTTTGAGAATTGCTATAACTTTTAAGGGGGATTTACAATTTTTCCCTGTGGGAGTTGTAGGGATTTTTTGAATTTTAAATTGTCCTCCATGTGCACTAACTTTTTATGTTTTGAAAATTCATTCCTTTGAAATTGTTATATGGGTCAAGTGCAGGTAGTAATAATATTGCTAAGACTTGTTAAATTGTGAGATCTTTTTATAATGTCTAAATTAAGTATAGCAGTTTTATTTAAATTTTGTTAAAACTACAAGATAGGTATGTTTATGTGACATCAGTTATTCTATTTCATCAGTTTGGATAGCCCTGTTTTATAGTATCTCTGTTATCTAGAACATCAGGCATCTACAACCTTTGCCTGTGACTGTTAAAGTACTTTTTAAAATCTGGATTTGTGTTGCATAAGTATCAGTGAAATAGTCTGAGTGATGGAATATTTTAGCCCATCCACACTCCACTTTTGGCTTTTTGGCCTCTGTGTTGTTTAAAATTGTTTTCTAGGCACAGCACCCAGATGATATCTCTGACTGGGTGTCCATCACTGCCTGACACCTGTGAAATGCTTGGCCAGACCAGAGTCCATCATCAGGCCCAAAATACCTAGTGACCCCAGCTTTTGTCCTCCCTCAGCATGGTTTGGGATACTGAGACCTTTTTCCCTGACCCCAAATGATTTTGGATCCTATCTGTTTAAAAGCGGGGGAATGCCCTGATGGGGTGCTTGGGAGCCTGGAGGGGTGCTTGGGAGCTAAAATTTTTAAATCCCAGTTTGTAAATTTTAAAAGAAAAATAACACATCATTGTACCCTTGCTCCATGTTTTCCAAATTAGCCCTGAGCTATGGATCCAACCAATGGCTGTTCTTAACTTCTGTATTTCACTGCTTATGCTAGCTCCCCTCCCCAATTGTGGTTTTTACCTTTATAAACTCAGTCTGTACCCCAATACAGGGCTGCCTGATTTGAGTGTATACTCCAGGCACTCTTGTGCTTGATCAATAAATGCACTTTTAAATTATCTAAAAGCCAGGTACATTTGAACTCTAGTCATCTAAAGGTGGATCTGAAAAAGACAACATCAGATGCAGCTTCCCAAGAGTCCAGACCTGGCCTTTACTGGGACAGCTTCTTTTCTGGAGAAATCCAACCAGAGGACCAATGGGAAAACCTGACCACCTCAGGACCCTGCCTCATTAATCATTTTCTCTGTACATTGCTAATTGTTATGGATCCCCACTACCAGTCCTTGGGAACAGAACTGACTGACTTGTATGATTTGGCCAGGCGGTGACAAGGGTTTGACACACTCACAAGAGAAGTAGGGAATGTTGTGTATCCGCCCCCAATGGATCCCTGAGTAGGAATTTCAGCCTAGGGTAAACTCCCTGTTGTACATGACCCCATTCTTCCCTGTCCCCTCCCCCACTGATCTCTGCCCTTACCCCATCAGCTAACCTTCACAGAGGTGGGTTGACTTCCGGGTCAGGAAGACTTGGCATCAGAGGGTTCTATTTCTGGGTTTGGCTCAATCCTTGGCCCAGTCTGAGGATTTGCAGCTGAAGGAGAGTATTTCTTCTAGAGACATAAGCACGGAGTCTGGAGAATAATCCCCTCATTTCTGGCCTCATCACCCCACTGTTGGACTGCTGCAACTCCTCCCCAAAAGGAATTGGCCTCTCTACTCCCAGTCTGTGCCCTCTTTAGCCATCACCCACACAGCTGCCACAACGGGATTTCTGAATCACAGACATAACTGATGGAGTGCTTGGGATCTATGTTTGTAACATCAGTCTATGACATCAGTTTGTGACGTCAATTTGTAAATTTACCAGTCGGTAAAATCACATCCCCCCCCCCCCCAGCCTCAGAGCATCTGCCCCTTCCCTCTGCCAGCACTCTGCCCAGCAACAACCCATGAACTGTTTATCTCTGCTTCGAACAATAACAAGCTACACCTATGAATCCTTCACTAAACCATCTATAAACATTTTAGCTTAGGCAAATGTTATCTACCCTTAGTATAATGGCCAGCTGCATCTATGAATCCTTCAATGCACTATCTATCTATAGGTTAACTCCTTCAACAATTATACACATACTGAGTTGCTGTTAGCTTTGGTTCCCAACATCCATCTTCTCAGACATGACACTAATGGGTGGCAGACTAGGCCCTTCTCAGTCAGCCTTGGCCCGATAACTGACTTAGTGACACCTAAAACCACACCTCCAGGTAGCTCCCCCTTGGGCTATTTCCCAATGAATTATGGGCACAGTTGACATTAAAAGTGCAGGTTCCTTTAAGCACTGACCACTCCTTAACTCCTCCCTAATCTAGTTAGCATAATTGACACCTGATTTACTGTCCTGACTCCTTAAAACTACACCTATGACTTCTTTAAGTTTGGAGGTTCCCTAAGAACCCCTGCCCGATGCAAAGTGTAACAATAAACTTTTACAATCCTGACTTCAAGATTGCTTGGGCCTACTGACTTCCTTCCAGACTAAATAGCAGGGACTCTGGTCATAGATTGGGGCCCCTGTATAACCTGTTGCCATTCCCCCCCATCATTTTGGCAAGCCAGCTAGGAGAAAAGTCTGAGGTCTCAAGCTTTCTTGGAGTCACGATAAGCTCCTTTCACCTCTTCCCTCTCTCTGTACATTGTCGAGTTCTTTCCCCCTCAAGCACCTAGGAAAGCTTGCTGGGGACCTCTCAAGCACCTAGGAAGGCTTGCTGGGGATGTGGGTTACGGTCTTGGACAGACCAGGGTGGGTCTACCTTAGACCCTGGAATACTTCCCTCTGGAAGGAGGACGATCTGTCTTTGGAACACTTGTGAAAAGCCTCATTCAAAGGAGAAGCCTCAATTGCAGGTGAAGCCTCTCTCTTGGGATGCCAGGAGCTGGGGCAGGGACTACAGGGACTCTTTGGCTTAAGGGCAGGAGAAAGGATGGGTCAATCTACCTCCATACCCTGAGACTCACTCCTGGGATGTCCTTTGGACAACTGGAAAAAACTCAGTCTTCAAGACCTCAAGAAGAAAGGATGGGCCAGTTTCCCCCTACATTTGAGTATCTGTGCCTAGGGTATCTTAAGGCAAGTCTTACCTGTCCTCCATTAGCACCTATTTGGAGGCCACGCAAGCATATGATTTGTGCTGAGGATTTCTGACAATCCTCTGTGAGCTTTTGGAACCTTCCTGTCAGTTTCTCTCTCTGTTCTGTTTTTGTGTGTCAGTGTGAATGAGTGTGAGTGAGTAATCTAACACCCTGTAAGGTTTAAACTGCAGCTGGACTGCTGGACATTCCTTTGGAATGCTGTTATCTCTTTCCTTCCTCCTCCCTTCCCCTGCTGCTGAATGCAAACTCAAGAGGGAGAGAAAGGGAGGAAAATATTGTCTTGTTCAGGTTATATGATGGTAAATGCAAGTCTAAGAGTGTAGGAGCATGGGTAGGAAGTTAAGATAGGTATAAGTTATTTACTATTGAAAAGTGTGAACAGAAGTTTTAAGATTTTTAAAAGTTTGAGAATCTCCTCCTCTTCATTCCACTCTGGCCAAGTGGAGTTTGGAGAAGGGGATAAGAAAGAAAAGGAGGGAATCTTCTCCCCTTAGATCAAAGAGGCAGTCAGATGAACATTTAACTATTTCCTGCCTCACCTAAAAGAGGAAAGTTTTGTATATCAGAATGCAACTGAATTCATTCTGGTCATTTTTGAAGAGTGTCACTCCTGATTTGATGCTAGAGATAAGTCAGAATTTAGGCAAATTAGGAAAATACATAGATCTGTAAAAGAGACACTTCAGAGGGGAAGCTTTGAGCTTGCCAGTACAAAAGGGGACACCAGGGTCCCATTCATTCGACTGGCAGATTCAAAGCTCTCACTTTCAAAGAAGTTTCTAAGGAGTGGACACATAAGTGAAATAACCCTCCCTTCTGTAGATGCCCACAAAGTGGCAAATATTTCTTTATTTAGCCATCCATGGTCTTCACAGCCCCAGAGCCCATGGGGAGTCACCACACCTGGAGGGGCGCTTGGGCTTCTCCCAGTCTAATCCACCCTGCTGTCTGTCACACTCTGGCAGCCAGTTTTAATAGGCCACAGCTCTAATAAAATGCTTCCTGTGCCCCGACATCTTCCTGGAGGAAGTGATGCCACCATGCAGAAAAGCAGCACTCTGAAGTTGCTGCATTTGTCCTTCCTTCTTCAAGAGGACCATGGTGTGAGGGAAATGATGACATGCCTTTGGTTGACTTTGATTTGAGTGAGGCCTGGCCCAAGTCACCAGCCTCACTCTCCTCCAGAGCCAGCTGTATCCAGAGGTCAGATATTCATCAGGATGACTGGAGATGGCCCAGGATGCAATAGGAGAGCCTGGACCTTTAAGGCTAAGGCCTTAGCAGCTTCTCACTTAGTGAGGTAGAGCCCATTCAGTCAATAGGTCTCTTTAAGAAGTGACTCAAGGGCTGGCCCCTTTAATTAGAAAAAGAAAATAAATCAAGCTGGTAGGGGGAGACCCTAGAGCTTGCTATACCAAAGAGAAATAGTTGTCACTGACTATCACTCAAAGCTTGGAGGGCACAAAGGAAGACTCCCAGGAAGGAAACCTGAGCTGGAGAGCCTCCCAGGCCCCGGGGACAACACAAGGCTTTGCTGTGGCTTGGGCTATGTTTTGGGGAATTGATGTTGGGGAAAAGCCAGGATCTGAGAAGGGCCGGCCCTGTGTGGGGTCCATGGGACGGGGATCAGGACAAGCCCACTTTGTGTCTGTTTCTTCTCCCAAGGAGACGGGCCCAAGGGAAATCAGGAGAGAGTGAGGGTGCTTAGCTACACTTGCAGAATGCCCGGTGTCTGGTAGACAGACTAAATAAAACTAAAAGCCAACGATTACCTGGGGCTTCCGGGGTTCCAGTCCCTGTTAAGTATTTTACACTGACTATTGATGAGGTACAGGCTGGGAACCCCCTTGAGCTCTCCTTGAATCTTCCCACAAGAGGCATTTGCCTGAGGGCATAAGCCTTTTATTATAGCTGGGCCCAGATCTCCATTACTAGCCTAGCCCTCCCTTGTCTGTCATCTCCTGGTAGCCTCCAGCTATTTCCCACCCTTAATCTCTTTTTTTTTCCCCACCCTTAATCTCTTATTACTGGAGTCTGACCTCATTTGATTCCTCCTAAAGACTCTCCCCAAACTCCTCCTCTAGTTCACCCCTAAAATACTCCTACAGTCTTTCTGTATGTAAGAACCATATTGCCTCCATGAAGGAGCTGAGAATTATCTAGCATAGACTCACAGTGTCAGATTGTTCTGCCCAACTTGTCCAATAAAAGCATCACAGAAGCTGAGGTTCCTCAAGAGTCTACCCATCATGGCGAACCTTTAATAAACTTTGCTTTACTTCGGCTGAGAGATGAGTAGAATTCATTCAGCAGAATGCAGTGTGTTGGTATTTTGGGGTCTCTTGCACCCCTAAACCTTAGACCTCAACAACTATCTCATTGGGTCCTCACAACAACCCTGGGAAGCAAGCAGGTGCTGTCATAGTGTCCATTTTATAGATGTGAAATTTCACCCAAGGTCACACAGATAGCAAGTGCCTGAACTTGGATTTGAACTCAGGCCTTCCTGATGTCACACCAAGAACTCCATTCACTGCATATCCCCTGAATTACCTGTTAGGTAAGACAGATTTCTATATCCTACAGAGCTTGTGTGTATGTGTATATATGTATATGTGAATATATGTATATGTATATTCATTTCCCTTTGAACTAGTTCAGATAAGAGGTTCACATAATGTCTATCAACCCTTCCACATTTACCCCTACATTTTTTTTTTTGCCTTTTTTGGAGATCAATTGGGGTTAAGTAACTTGCCCAAGGTTACACGGCTAGTTTTTTTTTTGTGTGGGTGTTAAGTGTCTGAGGTCTGAACCGAACTCAGGTCCTCCTGATTCTGGGGCTGGTGCTTTACTGACCCCTGCATTTTAAATACTCTTCCTTGTGTGCTTCTTTTATGAGATAAAATCCCCCATTTTTATTTTTTATACACAAGAACAAAAGGTCAAAAACTTCAACAGAATCAATGGGAAACAAATGTGAAAGTGGCCTAGCAGTACTGGATTTCAAATTGTTTTAGAAAACAGTAATCATCAAAAAATTAGGTACTGACTAGAAAACATAGTGGCAGATTAGTGGAATAGATTACGTACACAATACACAGTAGTAAATGATCATACTAATCTAGTGTTAGGTAAAAGCAAACACAAGCTATTGGGCAAGAACTCATTACTTGATAAAAACTGCTGGGAAAAATGGAGAGCAGGTTGGCAGAAACTAGGTCTAGACTAATATTTCATGTATCAAATACCAAGATAAAGTAAAAATGGGTATATGATTTGGACATAAAGGGTCATATCATGTGTAAATTAGGGAAGCATGGAAAATTTTACCTGAATATATCAATAAAGGAAGAATTTATGACCAAATAAAAGATAAAGTGTCATAAAATATAAAATGACTCCTTTTGATTACATTTAAGTTTCTGCACAAATAAAATTAAGGCAGTGAACATTAGAAGAAAAGCCAGAAACTCAAAAAAAAATTTTATAGGAAATTTCTGTGATAAAGACCCCACTGCTGAAATATGTAGAGAACAAAAATGTATAACAAGTCATTCCCCAATTGATAAATGGCCAAAGGATATGAACAGGCAGTGATCAAAAGAAGAAATCAAAGTGATGTTTGGTCAAATGAAAACATGCTCTAAATGCTGATGATTAGAGAAATGCAAATTAAAGAAACTCAGAGATATGGCCTCATACCTATCAGATTGGCTAATATGACAGAAAAAGAAAATGGTTAAGGTGGATAGGATGGGAATGGTGAAAAATGGGGATACTATTTTACTGTTGGTGGAGTTATGAACTCCTCCAATCATTCTAGAGGATAACTGGGAACCATTCCCAAAGGGCTATCAAACAGTGCATACCTTTTGACCCAGCAATACTTTTGGTAGGTCTGTATCCCAAAGAGATCAAAGGAAAAAGAAAAGAACCTCTATGTACAAAAATATTTATATCAGTTATTTTTCTGGTGGCAAAGAATTTTCTGTGTTATAGCATTTGGGCTCTCCTTTATAAGAGTAACCTGGAGGGTCTCAGGTTCAAGAAATGTTTGGCTCAGAAAAAGAAGCAAAAAACTAGTAAAAGGAATGTGCATGTAGCTCAGGCTGAGCCTAGTTGCCCCAATTACCACTGTCAAGAGAGTATGGAAGGGAAAATGATACAATGTTAAATGAGGAGGCTTTTGGAAGGGCAGAAGTTCACCCCATGTTAAGAAGAAAGGAGGAGAACCGGGGAGGCCAAATGAAGTTTGGGGAGATAATTGAGGATGTCACTCAGCAGGAGGTTACTGATACATTAAGTCAATTCACTCAAAGAATGAGAGAAGCTTTAGTGTCTTGGAAGATGAGAATCAGTCATGAAGGGGCCAGAGGAGTATGGGTAGATAATGTAGATTGCTTGAAATTTATAGGTATTATTCAGAATCCTTTTGTCCAGTAGGCTCTTAAAGATAGGAGGTAACAATATGATCAGTCTTTTAGTTTTAGCTGCCAATGGATGTGATAAAATGTATCACATTACTTGGATGTGGCCTAGTGGAGAGAGACCGTGGGACTTGCTTAGGGATTGTATGAGAAAGTTAAAGGAGGAGGTAATGAAGACAGCTATCATGGTTGGAGATGCAAATGCATATCAAAAGCTCCTCTTAGCAATTTATCATGAAAATATCATAGTGAAGATGCCTCCTCCAGCTTAAAATCACCTGATTTTTACTCTACTAATTGGTGAAATAGGGCACCCTCTTTCAGAGGTGCACAGTTAAGTGACAGGAGAATGGGGAAAAGAAATTTCCTTGAGAGAGAAGAATAAATGGCCAGCAGATACAAATTCAGAACAGATTGATGAGAAAAGAATTGTTCACTGATCTGTTGAGAGCAGAGTTAGATTTTGGAAGAACAGATGACATTCTGGCTAATGAACTATACAAAATGTATTGAGAAAAGCAGCTTGGTATTAGAATAGGGAAGTAAGAACTGCCCCTAGAGATCCTCCTGAACCACATGTTCATCACCCCTTCAGGGAGAATAGGGAATTGATCAAACCCCAGCTCAAGGTTAAAGAAATACACAAACAGGCTTACAGACCCCATATCAATTTGACCACATATTGGATAAATGGATCAAATACTGTAACTAGGGCATTAATAGATACTGGGGTGAGGCCTCCCTTATATATGGGAACCCTGAAAAATTCAAACATGAAACTCCTATTACCATCAGAAATGGGAGTGACTGAAATATCGGCCAGACAAGTTAAACTAACAATCAAAATTGGACAGTTACCTAAGGAAGAATATACCGTGGCAATGACCACTCCTGAAGACATGATTGGAATAGATATTTTGAGAAGCATGAATCTATTCATAACAATTTGAGGGGAGATACCAGTTTGCAGAAAGGAATACAGGAATTAATAGAGTTTTAGAGTGAAAAATAAAAATGGACCCAATCACTGTACCTGAACCTTCTGAAGTGATTACTTTAAAGTCAGTATTGTGTACCAGGTTGGCAAGATGAAATTACAAATATTATAAAGGAATATGTTGAGGCAGAAGTATTAGTCCCTTTGACTAATTTATTCTCTACTTTCTTCACTTAATATTATTTTATTTTTTTCAATTAAATGTAAACATATTTTTCAACATTTACTTTTTTAAGATTTTGAGTTCCAGCTAGATAGGGATGGAGCCAAGATGGCGCCATAGAAGCAGGAAAACTTCCTGAGCTCCCCCCATAACTACCTCAAATACTTACAAAATATGACTCCAAACAAATTTTAGAGCTACAGAACCCACAAAGAGACGGAAGTAAATCTCCAACTGGAGGTAGCCTGGCAGGCAGACAGGAAGGGTCCATCACAGCATACTGGGAGGCAAGCCCAGGCCCTCGTGAGTGAAGTTTTAGCCCTAGGGCCACCCTGACCAGCAGTGGCTGGAGCAGATTTTGGGAGTGTAGATCACCAGCAGCTTTGGTGGTTTCCAGAATTATCAACCCATAAATGCCAAAGACAAAGTAAAAGGTCAGTGTGGATCTCTGTTGGAACTGAGGGGGACTAGGGGCATGATCCAGCCTCTGCCCCCAGAGCAGGTAGAGATGCCAGGCCATGCTGCAGCCTCCACGTGGCTGCTTCAGACCTCCTGGCCTCCAGATTGTAGGGGGACCAAGCAACATTTCAGAAGGTAATTGCTCTTGCTTTAACCTGCCTGGATCTGGATCATGGTCTTGGGTGGTGGTCCTGAGGTATGTGACCAGTGAGCCAGAGCTAGTGGGGGCACCAGAGAGGGCACGTAATTAATAGCTCTGACAATTGTGAAAACCCCAGTGATTTGGGACAAAGCTCTCCTCTCTGGAAGCAGAGTTCTACTGTGGCAAAGAGCTCAAAGGTCAAGTAATTGAGTGGCAACATGAACAAGCAAAGGAAGCAAATCAAGCAGAGCAATCCAACATTAGACTCCTATTTTGGGGACAAAAAGGATCAAAGCATGGAACAGGAGGAAGACAACAAAGTCAGAACTCCTGCACCAAAAGCTTCCAAGAAAAATATGAACTAGTTATAGGCCATGGAGGAGCTCAAGAAGGATTTTGAAGAGAAGTAGAGGGAAAATTGGGAAGAGAAATGAGAATGATGCAATAAAATCATGAAAAGAGAATCAACAACCTGACAGAAGAAAATAACACCTTAAAAAACAGATGAACTCAAATGGCAAAAGAGGCCCAAAAAGCCAATGAGAAGAATGCCTTAAAAAGCCAAATCTGCCAGATGGAAAAAGAATTTCAAAAGCTCACTGAAGAGAATAACTCCTTCAGAATCAGATTGGAGCACATGGAAGTTAATGACTTTATGAGAAATCAAAATACTATTAAACAGATCCAAACAAATGAAAAAAAACAGAAGGAAATGTGAAATATCTCATTGGAAAAACCACTCATGTGGAAAATAGATCCAGGAGAGACAAGTGAAAAATTACTGGACTACCTGAAAGTCATGATCAAAAAAGGAACCTAGAAATCATCCTTCAAGAAACTCTCAAGGAAAAATGCCCTGATATTTTAGAACCAGAGGGCAAAATAGAAACTGAAAGAATTCACTGATCACCTCTTGAAAAAGATCCCCAAAAGAAAACACCTAGGAAGGTTCCAGAGTTCCCAGATCAAGGAGAGAGTAATACAAGCAGCCAAGAAGAAACAATTTTAATATTGTGGAAACAATATCAGGATAACACAAGATCTAGCTGCTTCTACATTAAGGGATTGAAGGGCTTGGAATATATTCTGGAGGGCAAAGGAGCTGGGATTTAAACCAAGAATCACCTACCCAGCAAAACTAAGTATGTTTCAGGGGAAAATATGGTCATTCAATGAAATAGAGGACTTTCATTTTTTTTTTTTTTAAGCAATTGGGGTTAAGTAACTTGTTCAAGGTTACACAGCCAGTTATTTTGTATGGGCGCTATCTGAGGCTGGAATCGATCCCAGGTCTCCCAACTCTGGGGCCGGCGCTCTTACTCGCTGCACCAGCTGGCCACCCCAACTTTCAAACATTCTTGATGAAAAAAACAAAATTGAATAGAAAACGTGACATTCAAATACAAGAAGCAAGAGAAGCATGAGAAGAGTGGGACACACTGTGGAGAGAGGAGCACTAGACCACTCTCTAACAAATGTCCAAAAGGTTGACCCCATAATCATAATTGTTCATAATTTATAATTATATTTTATTTGTAGTGAAGTATGCAGGAAATATAATGACTGCCATCTCACCAAGAAATGATGATGATGGTATGTATATAGACATATTTAGATTAGAGGAAAACACCACCAATGATTTTACTGTAAAAGATCATAGTTAATCTATCATGCTCTAAGGAGTTGTATTATATTATTGGGGGTGAGGTTACATTATATCTGGAAATTCTATAGATATTCTAAAATTAATGAGTGATAATTATATAATTATCATTAAATATCTAGACATATACACATGGGCACATACACACACTCACAGTCACACATAAAATAAACTAACCCATACCAGATGATCAGACTTTCATATTGGGATATCAAACCACGATACCTTGTTTTTCAGGCAAGCAGGGGGTAGAAGAGGTAGGTAGGGTAGGGGGTGTAGGATCCAGACAAACTAGTAATGAGGAGAGAGTATGGCTTTGACCTAATTCCACATGTATAGATAGAAATAATTCTATAATTATTGAAGGAGGAGGCATTTGTTGGTTTAGGAGTCTTAAGAAGAAACAGAAATATTGAAACATTCATAAAGTATGTTTCCAGTATTAATTTTCTGATGAACTCTTAAGTTGAGAGTTACTCCTGAATATAGTAGTGAATCATAGAGAATGAACGATTCTCTTCAGTATGAATTCTGTGATGCAATGCAAGTTGCGTACTATATCTGAAGGCCTTTCCACTTTCACTACATTCATAAGGTTTCTCTCCAGTATGAATTATGTGATGCATTGTACGTTGTGTCCTATCCCTACAGGTCTTCCTATATTCACTATATTCATAAGGTTTCTCTCCAGTATGAACTCTGTGATGAACTTTAAGTTTGTCTTACTCTTGAAGGTCTTCTGGCATTTATTCCATTCATAAGGTTTCTCTCCAGAATGAACTCTGTGATGCACTGTAAGTTGTGCCTTACTGATGAAGGCCTTCTCACATTTACTACGTTCATAAGGTTTCTCTCCATTATGAATTCTCTGATGGACAGCAAGGTACTGTTTGCTTAAATGCCTTCCCCACATTCACTACATTCATCAGGTTTCTCTCCAGTATGAATTCAGTGATGCACTCTAAATTGTCTTATCCCAGAAGGCCTTCCCACTTTCACTACATTTGCAAGGTTTCTCTCTAGTATACATTCTTTGATGCACAGTAAGATATGCTCCTTGATCCTGAAGGCCTTCTTCACATATTCATTACATTCAAGAGGTCTATCTCCAGTAAATTCTCTACTCTCTGAGCTGGTTAACCCTGCCTTTTTTTTTTACCCTTTCCCAAAGTTCTTAGCTGCTCAAAGGTTTTAGAGCTATTCTCTTGCCTTCTCACTTGAAAAGGTTAATCTCACTAGTCTTTCACCAAGAATCAATTTATCCTATGTAAAAGTATGATGACTCAAGGATAACATATGTAAATAACTTGACTGAGGAGAAAATTACCTGAAGGGATGAATGAATGCTTACTCTACTTTAATTGGCTGACATTTGAATAAACTTAGATTATTCAGAAAAAAAAGGGTGACTTTGAAAAATTGTAAATGTATCCTTACCTTCTGTGGTGAAAATAGGAAAAGACTGAGCAGGAAGAAAACAGAGAATAAAAGGGCAGCTGGGTGGCACAGTGAATATAGCACTAAGCCTGAAATCAGGAGGATTCCAGTTCAAATCCAATCTCAGACACTTGACACTTAACTTGGTCAAGTCACTTAACCCAAATTGCCTTGTGTTCCCCCCTCCAAAAAAAAAATTTCAGAATAAAGTTTGGAGTGAGGAAGAGAAATGCATACATGAAGCAAGCAGAAAAAAGAAAAAAAAATATGACAATAGTTGCCATAAATTTCTTCTAAAAACCAACCTACTTGTAAGGAATTGACTGAAATTTTTAAGGCTAAGACAAACAAGTGTTTTGGCCAAGAGAAATTATTAACAAGTACCTGACATTACTCAAAACTCTGGTAATCAAAGAAGTAAAAACAAAAACATTTGGAAGCAGCAAGAAATAGCCATCAGATTATCAAAGGTAGTGTTTTTATTGGTCTTTTTTGAGGGGGAAGGCAGGGTAATTGAGGTTAAATGACTTGCCCAAGGTCAACAAGGATAATTTAAAATGATAAATTTTGGCAATTATGTTGAAATAGCTAATTACTAAGCAGCTGCTGCCATTTTTTCAGAAAAGGAACAGCATTTTCAGCTAGAGATATAAAACTGTTTATGTCCTTTGATCCAATGGTCCCAGTCAATATACCTCAATATGTTACTAAAAACAAAGCACTATCAGCAAAATTTTTACAACAGTTTTTTGTGAAATAGCAAAATATTGAAAACCTAGAGGTCCAATAATATCGTTATAGCTATATGGGTCCTGTCATAAGAACATATTATTGTGCTTAATAAGCATAATTTCAAAGCATAAAGAAAAACAGAATGGGGTGGCTAGGTGGCACAGTGAATAGTGCACAGGCCCTGGAGTCAGGGAGGCCTGAGTTCAAATGTGACCCCAGATTTATTCCTTACCCATAATTTGAACCTTATTTTTCATGTCTGTCACTAATCGGATGACAAGGAATTTGGCTACCATAAGAAGGCCATGGTTAATAATTCTGTTCCCTGCATGTCAATGAACTTTCCTTTGAGTTTCAGAGAACTGGACAGAGATCACATCCCATCAATATCTGCCACAGGCCCTTGTGATACTTTGTTTTAAATAAGGTGATGAAATGTTTATGGTCACAGAGGCTACACAAATGAACAGGGGCAGAAGCAGCACCAGCAACATCAGGAACACAGCTCAGATTTAATAGTCCTCAATGCACTGTCACCAATTATTCATCACGTATTAGGCTCAGGCTCATCTCATGGCCAAGAGTCTGCATGCAGGCCATGTGCCCAGGGATCAAAATTAACACTAAGTATCTCCCAATACCTCCATCCACTCGGTAACTTCTGACTCAGCCTGCCAAACCTCTACCTCCCAGAAGGACAAAGGGAGGGTAACACTCAATCTTTGCCCCTTTAGAGGCCTCTACAGAGAGGAGGGCCCTTCTCCCAAGGTGGCCAGGAACCATCCCCTCCTCCCACCTAGGGGGCAGAGCTCGGGAGGAAAGGGCGGGGCCGCACTTCGGACGGGGGTTTGGGACGGGGAGGGGGGCAAGGCGAGGGGGAGCCACAGGGAATCAGTAATTGGGGGTGGGGTTGGAAATAGTCACTTGGGGGGGGGGCAAGAAACCAATGGTTTGTCTCCTGGGGGGCCCAATCACTTTAGAGGCAAAACTGGAGGGCAGGCACGTGACTCTCTCAGCCTGGGAGGGGCAGGGAAGGGCACTGACCCCGACAGAGGCAGGGAAAGCTTCCCGGAAGTGGAATGGCCGTGGAATGGCCCTGGAAGATGCCGAGAGGAGATGAGGCCATGGGGGAAGACCAGACCGAGCACCGGAGGGACAAGCACCTGGGGCACTTGCCCTCAGATACTGGGCCCAAGGGAAGGCCAAGAGCCTGGAGGGGAGGACCTGACCAGGGTCACAGAAGGAGGACTAGAATGTGTCCCAAGCCCCTCCCTTTCCCCCTGCCCCCACGGGTCGCTCCCAACCCCCCGTAAACCCTGAGGGGCTCCCTTCCTCCTCTAGACGCCCATTCCCTTCTCCGTGAGCTCCCCAACCAGGCCCCCGGCCCCGACCCCGCCGCACCCCTGCAGCCGGGCTCCGCAGAGGCCTGGCCCGGCTCTTGGCTGCCCCTCACCCACCACATCTGAACTCAGAGCCAAGGAGGGGAAGCCCCCACCAGCAAGCAAGGAAGAGGTGGGAAGACAGGGGACGGAAATGACTTTAGAGCCGAAAGTCCAATCGTCCCACCCTTGCCTTGCAGAAATACCCTGGACGCGCGCACCGCCTTCTGGGAACCGTAGTATGGAATCCGAGGCGCCTTCTGCGCATCCCTCGCCGTCGGCTCCTCCCTAGACCTGGAATGGGGCCCAACCTCCCTGCCTGCCCCGCCCCTCCAGCCCTTCCTGCCAGAAAGCCCCACCCCTTCCGCCCCGCCCCTTGCCTCTTGAAGGCCAATCCTTTGGTAGAAGCAGTAAATGCCACTAAGAACCAGGAGTCCTGGTACAAGTCTCTGTACCAGGGTCGGCACAAATAGTCCACGTGAGCATTGGGCTAGATTCTCCAGATTTGCTCATCCTGCATTCTTTTGAGCCTTGACTGTTCTGCTTTGTGCGTGGAGCCCAGCAGCGTCTGGGCTGGGGGATGCCGTGCTGAGCCGGTCTGGGCCAGGGTCTCCCACCCTCACCATCCACCCAAAGCCCCTCAGAGAGACTTTGAGAGGGTCTCCGTGCTGCCTCTTGTGACCTGCATGTGAGCTCTCCGGCAAACAGCCTTGAGGTAAAGTTTTGTGTTCAAGCATTGGGGCAGCCTATGGAGGTGCGCTCTGCAGAAGGGCGTGGATGCTTGGCAGCTTCATTGGAGAAAGGACTTCAGTGGCTGGTGCCTTATCCTGGAGTGATCTCCAGAATCTTCCTTAGACAGTCCAAGCGCAAGCGATTCCCTTTCCTGGCCCGGCTGGTAGACTGTCCGGGTTTGACAGGTGGTCAGTACCACGGCCCTTCAGTCTGGTAGTCAGTCTAATACCTCTTCTCACCCATGCTGGCCTTCTGAGCCAGCTCTGGCAATGCCTGCATCAACCCCATTGTCAATGGGCACATCCCTGGAAAGTACACTGCCAAGGTAAGTGAACTTATCCACAGCAAACACTTCTCCATTAGCTGTAACCCATGGTTCCACCTGTGGATGGTGTGGTGGTGGCGGATGGAGCACCTGTGTTTTCTTACTGTTAATTGTTAGGTCAAAATTAGCACAAGCAACAGGGAATTAATCCGTACCTTGTTGCATCTCGGCTTGAGAGGCTGCACAGAGTGCACAAAATCACCTGCAAACAGATCATGCACCAACACTCCCTGCACTTTGGTCTTGGCTTGTAGCCTTTTCAAAGTGAAGAATTTGCTTCAGTGCAGTAGCTGAACTTGATGCCGGATTTGTACTCACTGAAAGCATTTGACAACATGACTGAAAACATGCTAAAAAGCATGGGAGCAAGCACACAGCCTCCTTTCACTCCATTGGTGACTGGAAAGCATGAGAGCATTGTCCCTGATCCAGAATTCAGGCAAACATGCTGTCAGGAAACTGATGTGCAGTGCTGATGAACCTCTCTAGGAAACCGAATTTTGACAGAATGTATGTATGAATAGGTATATATGAATATATACATATATGTGTGTATTCTTTCCTTTGTTCAAGTGATAATTCGTCTACCCACTCACCATTTCCCCCTACATTTTGAAAACTCTTCCTTGTGGGCCTCTTTTATGTGATAAAGTTCCCCATTTCTAGTTTTTATCCCCAAGAACAAAGGTCAGAACTTCAGTGGAAACAATGAGAAACAACCCTGAAGGTGGTCCAGCACTACTGGATTTCAAATTGTTTTAGAAAATAGTGATCATCAAAATAATTAGGGACAGACCAAAAACAGAGTGGCAGATCAGTGGAAGACATTAGGTACACAATACACAATGACCACAGTAATCTAGTGTTAGGTAAATGCAAACACATAAGCAATTGGGTCAAGAACTCACAGCTGACAAAACCTGGTGGGAAGACTGGAAAGCAGGTTGGCAACAACTGGGTCTAGACCAATATCTCAAATATTACACACCAAGATAAAGTCAAAATGGGTACAAGATTTGGACATAAAGGGTCATACCATGGACAAATTCGAGGAGCATGGAAAATTTTACCTGTCAGATCTGTGAAAAAGGGAAGAATTCATTACCAAATAAGAGATAGAGAGCATCATGGAATATAAAAGGGATCCTTCTGATTACATTCAAGGTTTTACACAAACAAAACTAATGTAGACAAGATTAGAAGGAAAATAGGAAACTCAGAAAAAAAAAATTGTAGCAAGTTTCTGTGATAAAGACCTCACTTCTGAAATATGTAGAGAACAAAAATTTATAACAAGCCATACCTTTTGACTCAGCAATACTTTGGTTAGGTCTCTGTACAAAAGAGATCCTCCAGGTACAAAAATATTTACAGCAGTTCTCTTTCTGGTGGCAAAGAATTTGAAATGAGGGGGATGCCCACCAACTGGGGAATAGCTGAACAAGTTAGGGTATAAGATTGTGATAGAATACTGTTGTTCTGCAAGAAAGGATGAGCAAGATAGTTTTAGAAAAAGCATGGAAGACTTCTATGAACTGATGCAAAGTGAAGTGAGCAGAATCAGGAGAACAGAATTGTACAAAGTAACAACAATGTTATATGATGATCACCTGTGAATGACTTAGCTGTTCTCAGCAGCATAATAATCTAAGACAATTCTGAGGGATTTATAGTGAAAAAATGCTGTTCACATCCTGAGAAAGAACTGAATGACACTGAGTGTAGATTTAAGCGCATTTATGTTATTTTGGGGGGGGAGGGTGATTTTTCTTCTAAAGTTATATTTTTATTTTTTTTTAATCAGAAAGCCCTTTCCTTCCTCCTACCTCTCACACAAATATAGTGATGATTATTAAGACCTCTATTTTATATGATTCCATATGGGTGGTGACTATAAGTTCTGATATTGGGCCTCAGAGCTGTGAACTGAAGATTGTAAGGTCACTGGCTTAATCCTAGGAAACTAACTAGAGGAACCCCCCCTTGTTTTCCCTTGTTATGGTGACCAAGCCCAGCATGGTGGAGGTAACTCAACTACATGGAAAGCTCCCCAGCTATTTTTGTTGCCCCTCTGGCCCTCGTCATCCCTGTATTGCCTAACATGGACAAATGACCATGAGCAATGGACCAACAAGCGGCCCTGGTCGCCATCCTGTGGCCTGCCTTTCTACCAGTGTATGGTGTGCTCATCAGGACCCCCTGAAAAGTCAAGCTAGGTCTGTCTATTACTGCTCATTAGCCCATTTGTCAAGTGGTATTCTGTATTTTGTGTAGACCCTCCTGGAGGATCAAGGGCAAGGTCAATATTCCAGTGAGATTTTGGGGGGGTGGATTTTGCCTCATCTGTATTTTCTGGGTATCTAGCACTATACAACTTAGGCCTTGGAGGAAGGGGGCATCTCAGACTGTGAGGAAAACCTGAGGCCTACTTCATTAGAGGGAAACTGAGACCCTTTAATAAAGTGCCACTGGCTCAGAGCTCTGCCTAATTTCTTTTATTTTAGGTGCAACAGTTTTACACCTCATAACATACACTGGAAATAAAAAGCAAAAGACACAAAATTCTTATAATAAGCTGTATTAGCAAGCACCCTAGCACACCCAGGATGGCCTGCTAGCACAGGTTCTTTGATCTGCTTTGCTTCAAGGAAAGACAACTTTAAAAGCATCAACAATCTTACTTTAATTATATTCACTAGTTCAGGGGTAAGGTTAGCACCCTAAAAATTGAAAAAATACAGAAAAAGAGAAGCAGAGAAATTAGTACAAAAACGAACAGAGAGGGCTCCAACTCTCTGAACACGGCAACACTGCTATACACTTTACATACATCACTGGATCTAGAGCAGATGGGGGACTCTGAACAAACAGCTGCTCAGAGTCTGGACCAGTAAATCAAAAGATCCTTCTCAGGAGCAAACCCTCACGGTAAAATACCAACATCCCAGTATATATAACAAAGACTTGGCATCTGAATGCTGAGGAGCCTGAAAATCCCTGTGCTCCAGCACTTAATTGGAAAATCCCCAAAGCCAAGAGCCTGATTAGCTCTGGGCCAGGGCTCTATATGCCTATTAATAGGCAGGGAAGACCTTCAAATTCCTTTAACATTACATTTGGCCCCAAAATATTACATGGCCGCTACTTAGGCCAAGGGACTCTAAGGGCAACTTATATCTACATAAGCATCAACATCTAAATCAGATGAATATAATTCCCAGAAAATATACACATCATGAGCTTCACATTTACAAAATACATAGCAAAGTAACAACTCATTATGAGGGTGGCCACATGGCCTTAAAAGCATATACATTCTTTGGGGGTTAAAATCTCTGGGGAGTGAGCAACCAGCTCCTCCTCCCTCAATCCAAAGCAAAAATGTCCAAGTAAAAGTCCTCTTGGGTGTGTGTCCTCTCCACTCTGCCCCTGCAGGTTTCTGCCTGGCACTTTCAGGTGTATGAGTGCTCTAATGAGCCAAGTCCAAGTCTTAATACTGCTCCAGCCCCCACTTCCAAGTCCTGAGGGGCAGCTGGGTGACAAAGCCAACAGGGTGGGTCCCTGGGGGCCAGAGAATTTCCTCACTCCCTCCATAGACAAATCCACCCCCTGGATCTCAAGCCATCCCCTGGGAACACAGCAGAAAAGCACCCTCAGTCCTTACTGTAAAGTTTTTCTCTTGCCCAAGGGCTATATTCCCAGCTCCCAGGTTCTTCCTCCCACAGGGCTGTGCCACTCCTGGCTCCCGCCTGGGTCTTGGCTAAAGCAGCTCTCCACAGCTGTCCCAAGTCCCATCTCAAGGGGGAAGGAAATACTCCATTCCACTTGCCTTGCTTTGGCTGCTTCTGAACACTGCTCCAGCCCCCCCCTCCCCTTCAGGGTCTGGGGGGCAGTGCTCCTGCCTGGGCTCTGATTACAAGACACTTTCAGGGCCTTAACCCCTCTGGCACAGTCTGGGGCAGGGCCATACCACTGGAGGCCTGACTCTGGCTCTGGCCATCCCTAACTCCCACAAACTTGTTTTCCTCCCACAGCTGCTGCTCCAGCCTGTCTCCTCAAGAGTGCTAGTGGGGTAGGGAGGAGGAAAGAGGTCATCTCCGAGGGACCCTGCTTAGGGTTCCTGTCACTGCTATTTGCCCTTTTCTTCCCAGGGCACTGCTACTTCTGGGGTTCTATAGAACCACAGATACTCCAACTAGCAAAGAATGGAAAACTATCCCAGTCCTCACACTTTCCTTTTAGTTTATGCAGATCCTGCTGATTAGGCCAAATGTAATAGCAGCCACCCTAGGACACCCAGGATGGCCTGCTAGCACAGGTCCTTTGATCTGCATTTAAAGGAAAGACTGCTCAAAAAGGGGTCGCAATTCTATTTTTAACTAAATTCACTAATACAGGGGAAAGGTCAGCCTCCTGAACTTGGAGAAAATACAAGCAATTAGCACAAAGATCGACAGGACTCCAGCTGTCTGAGTAAAGTAATATTGTTATACACTTAGGTACATCAGTGGATCAAGGGAGCACAGACAGCTGGTAGCTGGGAGGCTCTGAACATAAAGCTACTCAGAGTCTTGACCAGGAAATGAAAAGATCCTTCTTCCCATGAGCAAAACCTCAAAGCAAAATATTACCCTCCCATAATATATAAAAAAGCCTTGGCCCATGCCTGGCTCAGAGCCAGAAGGCACAAAACCTACTGGACTCAGCACAGCTGTGAATTATCAGGGTTCAAAGGAGATTAATACTTCAGATTTCACAATTTAGCCTGAGCTTGGGAAATTGAACTCCTGAAAGAAAACAAAAATCCCACCATGCTTGTGCTCACGTAAGCAGTGTCAGCAATACAAATTCCCACTCTGACCACACCCCAAAATGCATGTCTCATCCTTCTCACTGGTCCATTACCTCTCTCATGAGGTAGGCAGTATGCTTGCTTATTGATACTCTAGAATCATGGGTGATCAGTGTTAAGTGAGTTTTAAGTTCTTCAGAATGTCTTGTGGGTTACAATATTGATGTGACAGTATAAATTCTCCTTCTTCTCTACATCACCCTCTCCCATACAAGTTTTCCCAGGATTTCTTTAGAATGCTCTCAGGTTTTAAAGAAAAAAATAATATTCTATTACATTAACATACCATAATTTTTCTATCTTTCCCCAGCACCCCCTTCATTTATCCAGCTCTTTGTTACTACAAAGAAGAGCTGATAAAAATATTGTGTATCTTTCCCTCTTTGATCTCTCTAGGATACAGTCCTACTAATAATTCAAAAGTTATATACAGGTTAGTGCTTTCTTGGGCATAGTTACAAATTGTTTTTCATAGTAACTGAAGTCATTTACAATTCTCACAACAGTGCATCAATGTGTCTGTTTTCCCATTCTTTTCTTAATTTAAACAAAGTGATGGGTACAGCAGGTTCTGTTAATCTGAGCATTTTACTTCATACAATTACTTATTGTAGTGAATTTTTTGGTGCTGAGTAAGTTGTATGCTCACTCTGAAGGTCTTCCCACATTCATTACATTCATAAGGTTTCTCTCCAGTATGAACTCTCTGATGACTAGTAAGAATGTCCTTCCTCCTGAAGGTCTTCCCACATTTACTACATTCATAAGGTTTCTCTCCAGTATGAATTCTCTCATGCTCTGTAAGTTGCGTCTTATCCCTGCAGGCCTTCCCACAGTGACTACATTCATAGGGTTCCTCTTTAGTATGAATTCTGTGATGTACTCTAAGTTTTCTCTTATCCCTGAAGGCCCTCCCACATTCATTACATTCATAAGGTTTCTCCCCAGTATGAATTCTGTGATGTATTTTAAGTTGTGCCTGAGTAGTTAAGGTCTTTCCACACTCTCTACATTCATAAGGATTCTCTCCAGTATGAACTCTATGGTGAATTTTAAGTTGTTTTTTACTATTGAAGGCCTTCCTGCATTCACTACACTCATAAGGTTTCTCACCAGTGTGAATTCTGTAATGCTCTGTAAGTTGTGTCTTATCCCTCCAGGTCTTCCCACATTCACTGCACTTATAAGGTTTCTGTCGTACATGAATTCTCTGATGCAGAGCAAGGTGCTGTTTGCTCCTGAAGGCCTTTTCACACTCACTACATTCATAAGGTTTTTCTCCAGTATGAATTCTCTGATGCTGTATAAGTTTTCGCTTATCCCTAAAGGCCTCCCCACATTCACTGCACTCATAACGTTTCTCTCCAGTATGAATTCTGTGATGCACTCTAAGGTTTCTCTTATCCCTGAAGGCCTTTCCACATTCACTACATTCATAAGGTTTTTCTCCAGTATGAATTCTCTGATGAAATGTGAGCTGTTTTTTACTACTCAAGGCCTTCCCGCATTCACTACATTCATAACATTTTCCTCTAGTATGACTTCTGTGATGCACTCTAAGTTTTCTATTATCCTTGAAGGCTTTCCCACATTCACTACATTCATAAAATTTCTCTCTAGTATGAATTCTGTGATGCACTCTAAGGTTTCTCTTATCACTGAAGGCCTTCCCACATTCACTAGATTCACAAGAATTCTCTCCAGTATGAATTTTCTTATGCACAGTAAGGGGCTTCTTTCTCCAGAAGGCCTTCCCACATTCATGACATTCAGAAGGTTTATCTCCAGAAAATTCTCTGCTCTCTGAAAGGAAGAATAAGGAGCTGGTTAATTCTGCATTTTTCACCCTTTCCCAAGGTTATTATGTGCTCAATGATTCCCAAGCTATTCTCTTGCTTTCTCACTTGAGAAGGTTAATCTCACTAGTCTTTCACCAAGAACCAAGGTATCTTATTTGAAAGTATGATAAATCTAAGGTTACATATGTAAATTATTTGACTGAGGGTGAATCCACCTGGAGGGATGAATGAACCCTAAATCTTCTTTAATTGAATGATATTTGAATGGGATAAGATTATTCAGGAAAAAAAAGATGAAGCTGTGACTTAAAAATGTATTTTCATCATCTGAAATGCATACAGCAAGAGAAAAGACTGAACAGGAACAAAGGAGAGAGTTGAGTTTAGAGTCAGGAAAAGAAATAGGTACACCAAGTAAACAGAATTAAAAAGAAATCTGAAGGGGAAGAGGTGACAACTGTTGCCATGAATTTCCTCTAAAAATCCAGCTTATCTACTTGGTAAAGAATGGATTCAAATTTGTAGGAGTAAGACATACAGGTGCAATTGACAAGAGAAATTATTATTAATTACCTGAAACACTACACAAACTCTGGGAATCAAAGAAGTAAGAATGAAAACAATTTGGAGGCAGCAGTGAAGTTATCAGACTAGCGGAATTACTTTAAAATGACCAATTTTGACAATTATATTTAAATAGCTACTTATTAAGTTGCTTCTGCCATTTTTATGAAAAGGAACAGTAATTACAGCTAAAGATACAAAACTGGTCACATCCTTTGACCCAATGGTCACAGTACTAGGTCTGCTTCCTCAATATGTTACTGAAAGCAAAGAAAGCATGTTCACTAAAATGTTTCACAATAGCTTTCTGTGAAATAGCAAAGTACTGAAAATCTATAGGTCCAATGAGTGAGTTATGGCTATGTAAGTCCTGTCATATGAACATATTGCTGTGCCTTTATAAACATAATTTGAAAGCATAAAGAAAAACTGGATGACACATACCATGATGGAATGAAGAAAGGGAAATGAAGTTTGGATATTTTTTAAAAGTAATAGCAACAAAGTAATATAATTATAAAAACAAAACACAGGGAAATATCAGAAGAACAAAAATTGTCATTATTTAATGTCTTAAGTAATGTACTTATTTTTAAATAAGAATAAATTCATGAAAGTGAAGTAGGAGAATATCTGCTTACAAGAAGATAATCTTCAAAGAACAGGAGAGAAATAACTGCCTTATTTAAGGCAACAACTTTCTTTGAGAGTTGAGGCATATTTCAGGAAAGACATATATAAAAATAGTAACTTCTTGAGGATAAAAATGAAGTTTGAAAGTCTCAGGTCTTCTCAACAGGCCTGAGAAGCTTTCAGAGGCCATTTGGTCCAACAATTAGTAAAGCTTTGATTTAAATGACCAACAGATCTCTAGTTTGCAAGGACCCATCTGCTTGAATTTTATGTATTCACCTGGACAGCTGCTTCTGGGAACATCTGCCTCTGGCACCCAAAATGCTTCTTTTTTTTCCATCTGGTAGATCAGATCTGGTTTGGAAACTGCAAATCCTGTTCAATGAAAATGTCCTAGGGTGTCATCTCAGAGTTCCATCACAAAATAGGTAGAATAGTCCATATTATAGAATTCTGTATTATATAACAGAAATATTCCTTCCAACTCTTAGTAGAAAGATGGGTAGATAAGATTGCCAAATATATCTTATACCACCAACTGGTTAGCTTATTTTGTTTTGAGATTTTTGTTTTTCAAAGGTGGGGCTCAGTTGGAGAGGTGGAGGGAAAAGGAGGGTTTTAGGGTTTTTTTGTGTCAGGGAGAGGAGAAATTACTTTTTTTTTTAAAGAAAGTATCCATAAAACTTAATAAAAGATTTCAAAATTAGTTTAAGCCCTCTATGGGGAAAATGTAGGCCTGCTAGGAAGACCTCAAGCATTGTACAAAGGACTACCAGAGGACAGTCTATATTATGGGAGAATGGATTAGAGTAGGACTTATGAAAAAATGGTTCAATTGCTCAGACAATGGGAGAATCATGTATGATAAAATCTCCTCTGTCCTTAAAATGAAAACCTTGGTCTTGAAGCAACAGAGAGGGGAAGATATATTCTCAAGGATAACAACAAAAGAGGAAATCAATTTCCCAGCATACCAAGCAAAGACCTTTTCCCCTGGAAACAGGTAGCACAAATAATCTGTCTCTTGGCTAAAAATGCCTTAGGAATATTTCCTCTTGCATACAAAAGGATAACAGTTAATATCTGGAAAGTTATCACATTATGTATCAAGAGTCCAAAGGGGTAGCTATTCTTACCCAAAGACACCAAGTTCCTATAGTTCTCCAGCATCACATCCCTGTACAACTTTTGCTGAGATGGGTTCAACTGTCCCCACTCCTCACGGGTGAATTCCACAGCCACATCCTTGAATGTGAATGATGCCTGAAATACCAACAACATTTGTGCTTATCCAGCTGTAGCTCTAATTGTTATGAATTTCAAGTGTAAACTGCTTGCCCAAAAGCTGAGGAAACATCTGAGTCAACCACACTGACTCCATTTGGTGATTCAATTCTACAGGCAGCTCAGTTCTTTTTCTGTTCAGTTATAGGTCTTGTCCAACTTCTGTCCTGTGAGAAAAAATTGTTCAATTGTGGGAATTGAGAGAAAACCTTATTGCCTTGGTTGAACCTAGCCCCATGTGGCCAGGAAACCAGATCATCTCTACCTGCTGTTTAGAGACCCTTAACTAAGGACCTGGGTTATGCTGATCAGAAACCCAGTCAAATCTAAAAAGACTGATTGATGTAAGGAGTGCTCACAGTTCTACATCTCAAGCAAACCATATGGCTTCTCTGAAAACTGGCCCCACACTGAACAGTTCTTAAATGTTTCCAAGTTCCTTTCATTGTATACAGACACTTGGGAGCAGCGGGACATCTCTTTTCTGTTTGTCCCTTGAGAGAAAGGGGAAAAAAAAGTAATTTACACAGTAACTTCATTACCTATTTAAAAGGAACAGCAAGTTGTACATAATAGATCTGCAGTTTTCATATGCAATCATCTTTTTTATCATACTGTTCTGAAATGCTTGTTTCATTCCATAAATTCCAAAGGACATGAATAAAGTTTTAGAAAACAATTCCTCTCTGATTAGTTTGTAAGCTCCTTAATGGCAGGAGCCATTATTATCATCCTTTATATCCTAAACACTGGCACAGAGCCTGTTACCTGTAGGTGCTTAATAAATGCTTAGTGTTATAAACGGTTCCAAAGACACTAATTTTAAATGTTTGGGCTTTGTCTTTGGTTTTTTTTTTTTTAACAGTGTACCCCCATGGTTCCTACTTCTGCCCTCTGAGATGAAGCAGCAATATGGCTAATTCCTTTTCCATTTGCTGAAATAAACAATGAAAATGAAATAGTTGAAGATCACTATTCTGTGGTCCTAAGTCTTCTCTTCCAATCTCTACAAGCCCAGGTCCTTTGACCAATTAACCTGATCTTTTCACAACTAAGACTGCTACTTCCCTTTTTTTCATTCCATCTCTGTATTTCTTAAAATGTGTTGCTCTGATATCGACATGAGTGTGTTCAGTGTTCCTGGAACCCTAAGAACAAAGGAGACCATGGAAGACTATGATCTCCTATCTCTAACAGCATGTGAACAATTTTTTACTGCTAAAAAAGGGTGTTAAAGGACCATTACTTTGCAATTCATATATTTAGAGCTGGAAGAGACTTTAGAGTTGAATTTTCTCATTTTCTATATTAGAAAAGTGAGGCCCAGAGAGAGAAAGTGACTTGTGCCCTTTGAGACCAGGACCTCTTGGCTTCAAATCGAGGTCTATTCTCATTATACCATGTTGCCATCCCCTTTCTGCATAACCAGACCTAGCCAACAATTGAGTTTTTGCAGAAAAATACTCATAAGAATACTCTCTGGGGCAGCAGAGAAATGGAAAGAACTAAATTCTCACCAGTAAAAGACAGCTAGAAACAAATGGCATATGGGGGAGGCTAGATGGCACAGTGAATAGAGCACTTGCCCTGGAGTCAGGAGGACCTGAGTTCAAATCATGCCTCAGACACTTAACACGTACTAGCTGCTGTGTGACTTTGGGCAAATCATTTAACTCCAATTGCCCTCCAAAAAGCAAAAAAAAAAAAAATTGGCACGTGAATCATAGTCATTTATGTGCGTAAAAATGACAAATACAAGGAATTCTGAGAAGCAGTGAAGATATGCATGAACTGACACAGCATAAAATAAGCAGACCCAATAGAACATAACCCGGAAAATTACAGAAACATAATTTTTTAAAACCTGGAAAAGATTCTGAATCACAAGTAACTGATAACAAAAAGTTGAACATATTGCTTACCAGACTTATGGACTGGTGGACAATTTACGAATGAATAAGAGATATACAGCAAAGTCAGGTATAAAATAGATAATTTCAACTACATTAAATTAAAAAGGTTCTGCAAAAATAAAATAAATATAGCCAAGATGATAAGAAAAGCAGTAAAATTTTTTATAGACATTTTATTAGATAAAGGTCTCCTAGCTAAACTATATGCTATAACATATGTAAACTACTTTGTCAAGCATATAAGAATGCGAATCATTCCCCCAATTGATAAATGGTCAAAGGATATGAAGAAGCAGTTTTTGAATGAAGAAACCAAAACAATTTATAGTCATGTAAAAATGCTCTAAATCATTACTGATTAGATAAATGTCAATTAAAACAACTTTGAGATATCATTTTACACCTCCTAGTTTGGCTAACATGATAGGATGGAAAAGTGACAAATGCTGGAGGGGATGTGAAAAAACTGGGCACTATTTATATAGGGGCACTCCCAAAACGAGTCAGCCATTGTGGTGAGCAATCTGGACTCACACACAAAAGCAATTAAACTATGCCCTTTGTCCCAAGGAGTCCACTACATGGCCTATCTCCAAAGATGATTAGGGATAAAGGAAAAAAAACTCTTTGTGTTCTAAAATGTTTATAGCAGCTCTCTTTCTGGTGGCCAAGAACTGGAAATTGCAGAGATGTCCATCAGTTAGGGAATGGCTTTATCAAGTTGTGCTGTATAATTGTGATGGAATAGCACTGGGCTATGAGGAATGATTAAGCTATGTCATTTTAGAAAAACACAGAGAGGGCAGCTAGGTGGCACAGTGAATAGAGCACCAGCCCCGGTGTCAGGAGGAGCTGAGTTCAAATCCGACTTCAGACACTTAGTACTTAGTAGCTGTGTAACCTTGGGCAAGTCACTTAATCCCAATTGCCCTGTCTTCTTCCCTCCAAAAAGACCAAAAAATGTAAATAGAAAGTTTCCAGGCAGCTTTCCCTGGAGTAAGAGGACCTGAGTTCAAATGTGGCCTCAAGACACTTGACACACTTAATAGCCCTGTGACTTTGGGCAAGTCACTTAACCCCAGTTGCCCTCCAAAAAGAGCAAAAACAAAACCACAGAAATACTTCCATGAAATAATAAAGACCAAAAAATAAGTAGAACCAAAAGAACATCACATACAGTAGCAGCAATATTCTGTTCAGAACTACAACGTGTGAATATGTTACTTATCTATTACAAATACCCAAATGAACTTTGAAGGACATGTGAAGAAAGAGGCTATCTGCATCCAGAGGAAGACCTGATAAACTGAAGTATGCATGGAATAATTTCACATGGAAACAACAAACACACCCCATGTCTAATGTTAGCCATCTCTAAGGCTGAAGTGGAATGGGAGGAAAAAAAGAACTTTACTGTATACTTGAAAGGAATAACAAGTTGTGAACAGTAGATCTGAAGTTTCATGTACAATCACCTTTTTTATTATGTATGATGGAAATTCCTGTTTTCCATAAATAAAAATAAAATTATAAACTATAGCCACTTCTGATAGCAGAGAAGATGGAGACCACTACAGGAGAATGTTTTATGAATTGTCAGATAAAGTCAGTATCATTGGTATTTTTGTGTAAGGACTTCTCTGGTATAAAGGAGGATTAAATTTGGAGGGTGAAGGAAAGAAGTCTTTTTTTTTTTGGAGGTGGGAAGTCAGGGCAAGTGGGCTTAAGTGACTTGACCAAGGTTACATAGGTAGTGTGTCAGGGTGTCTGAGGTCACATTTAAACTCAGGTTCTCCTGACTACAGGGTCGGAGCTCTACTCTCTGTGCCACCTAGCTACCCCTAATACTTATTCTTCATACTCTAGGCTGGTGACTATCGTCCCTGGGGAGCTAGTGATTTAACCCCTTTCCTCCAGGTTGACAGTGGCCTGAATCCAACAAGAAGGGACTTAGGAAGGATCAATGTAATCTGCACTTTTGGCCTAACTAAGGCACTAACAGAAATCTAACTTCAGGACTTTGCTGGACAAGTTCCTCTCCTCTTCTTATGGGAGTGGCACATTGCTATTAAAAGGAGAAGAATGGCTTTTTTGGGGTTCCAATGTGCATGATGTCATTGTGACTGTTTTGATTACAAGTTTGTGTAGGAAGTCTCAAAACAATCTACCAAATAATAAGAAAATGACAAAAAATATATGAAAATTTGAACTACATAGGGGCCCTGATTTACCAAACCTAATATACTAAATTCTCATTTAAAACAAAAAAGACCCAACTAATCAATAAGGGAATGATTATTTGCATTAATAAGAGGATTCATGTATTAAATGAGTATAAAAGGAGGTGCTTTGCCTGATGAAAAAATATTATGAAAGAAAATTAAAGGTCCTATAAAAAAGTCCTATGAAAGTCCTATAAACTTCTCTCATGTATTTAAAATATGATTTCATTAACACAACTGTTCATGGACATGCCATTTACAGGGAACAAGGTAAAATGAAAACTATTCTTTAGTTTTCTCACCTTTAGGAAAGCTCCTACCTAGGGGGAGGGCCTTGGAGCAGGAAATTATCTTGTGATTTTTAGAAGGGAGAATTTTTTTTAGAGATTTAGATTCAAAAGTTTAGGATAATTGTTAATAGCTAGAAATGAGCAGAATGCCCACACCACATCACGTCTTCAGTGTAATTTGTAATTATTGATGGTTTCTTTTTAATTTCTATTTATTTTTGGGTTTTGGAGGGCAGCTGGGGTTAAGTGACTTGCACAAGGCCACAAAGCTAGTAAGACACCCTTTTTGTTTTAATTTCATCAGTGTTATGTATTAGAAATGGGGTTCAGTCACTCCCTTAAGCAAGGAAACTTGAAGTGAAGTGAGTGAAGGAAGCATTTATTTACACTCCAGAGGGGAGGCAAGCATACAGACAGAGGCTAAACTGAGTTTCTATGCATTAGTCCTACCTGGCCCCTCCCTTCAGAACTGGGATTGGTCCCAGCTCCTCTGGGTTACAGTCTTTCTCACCCACCCATTACATGTGCTCCTGATCAAGATCCACCTCCTGGTCATGGGTAGCCTGTGAGGATAAGGAGGCTCTATTTCTAAGCAGGGTATATGCATGAAGGCTATTAGGCATGTGCAGCAGTTAGGTCTCAGGGGCCAGGAATAAAGTCTGGAGGTCAAGCCGTGCAGCCAGGTTGGCTCTAATGCCAGCTTCACTATCTCTAACATGCTTGAGCTAGGAGGCCCTGAACTTCCTTACAAGACAGAACATGCTTATTGGCTAACATTGTATCCCTTAGCAAACCTCTTGTACAGCAGTATCTGTGAAAGCAGGACTCCATATATTACTAGACTTTTTTTCCTCACATTTTGTATATGTCGGGGGTCAGGAGGACCCTGAATTATTTAAAACTATTCAAGGAACAACATCTTGTTGTCAGAGCCTACATGAGTCCAGACACCACTCCATGGGGCAGTCATACTAGCAGTGGACGGAGTAGCTGTCTTAGGGAAAAGGCCACAGTATTTAGAGGGACAGGGAAGAAGGAGGCCACAGAATTGTCCTAGCATAGAACATCTTCCCTTGTTTGAAAAGATTAGTTCCAAAAGAGCAGTAAAATAGCCTAAGAACTTGGTTTACTAAGAAAATATCTGCTCCTTTAGGATGCTTTAAAAAATAGAGCAAACCTGGGAAAACTTTCTAGATGACCTGCATAGCTTCTGGAGAATTGTCCTAACTATTCCTGTAAGATGATTCTAAAGCACTGGAATCTCTTATAATAAGTCAAAAGCCCATTGCTATGTATCATAGGATCATAGATTTAGAACGATCTGGGATCTTAGAAGTCATCTATTACAACCTTCTAATTTTGCAGATGAAGAACTGAGGTCAGAGAAGGGGAACAATTTCCCCAATTTCACAACAGGAGTAAGTGAAAGACCCTGCATTCAAACTCAGATCCTCTGAATAGAAAACAGGCCATTTCTACCATTCCACACTGCTTCTTTTAAGAGGAGATAATTAGACTGAATAGGATTTCCTCCGTGTAAACACTTGACTGTATGTGTGTGAATATATTAATCTGTATGAAGGCAGCTAGACAGCTCAGTGTAGAGAGTCTTGTATCTGGAGTCAGGAAGACTCATCTTCCTGAGTTAAAATCTGGTTTCAGATACTACAATCTGTGTGACCTTGGGCAAGTCACTTTTACTTTACCCTGCTTGCCTCAGTTTCCTCTTCTGTAAAATGAGCTGGAGAAGGAAATGGCAAACCTCTCCAGTGTCTTTGCCAAGAAAACCCCACCTGGGGTCAAAAAGATCCAGGGGGCCTGAAAAGGACTGAACAAGAAACCTGTGTGCACACATGTACCCGTCTACATATGCATATACATACAGAAGGAGGTCTAGGCTCAGACATTTCAAGATTGTGGGGTCTACTGTGTCATTTAGCTCTAAACAGGTGATTCCCGGGGCCCACAACCTCCAGGGTCCCAGCACAGGACGAAGAAAGCCTCCCACCTGATCAGGTCTTCCCAGGAACTCCCCCTCCCCCACGCCCCCAGCGCTCACCTTTCTGGGCCGGGGCCTCAGCACAGGAGCCATCCCCTCCTCCTGCGGGCTCCCACCTGGGGGGCAGAACTGGGGAGTAAAGAAGGGGTGTGAGGATGGGGGACTGGGGACCCCACTTCTGCCCGGGAGAGGGCGAGCAGAGCTGGGTTGGAAAGGGGTCGGAAGGAGGCCCGAGCTGGGGTCTGCCCTGGGGGGGAATGAGGACCCCTGCTTCTGTTGTGGGGAGGGTAAAGGAGAGGGAGGGCGGTGGAGGGGTAGAAACTGTCATTTCTCTCCTTGGGCGGGGCCCAATATCTCTAGGGACAAAACTGGAGAACTGACACGTGACGCTCTCAGCAGGGGGGAGCGGACCCCTGATAGCATCAGGGAAAGCTTCCCGGAGGAGGGGGTGCCCAGGAGGAGGAGATGAGGCCACGGGGAAGGCCGGAGGGAGGACCAGCGGGACACACACCGAGAGAACTTGCCCTCGGAGCCTGGGCCCAAGGGAAGGACGGAGGACCTGACTGGGCTCAGGGGAGCAGCCCTGAATGGAGGAGGATTAGAACCCGCCCCCCGCCCCTCCCCCCCACGGAACGCCCAGGAAGGCTTCCGTCCTCCACTGTCGGCTGCCCCTCACCTGTCACACTTGAGCTCAGGACAGAGGAGTGGTAGGGGCCGCTATCAAATAAGGAAGAGGTGAAGAGAAATAAGGAAGAGGCAGAAGTGCTGTAGGAAGATGGAAGTCCCATCCTCGGCCCTTGGGCTTTGAAAAATGCCCCGAGAGGGGGCGGCCAGGTGGCGCAGTAAGAGCAGTAGGCCTCGGAGTGGGGAGACCTGGGATTGGTTCCGGCCTCAGATACTTAACACCCACACAATATAACGGGCCGTGTAACCTAGAGCAAGCTACTTAACCCCAATTGGTTAAGAAAAAAAAATGCCCCGAGGAGCGTGGTCTTCTGGGAATCGTAGTCTGAAGGCTTGGGAGACGTCTGCGCATGCCTGGGCTTCGGCCCCTCCCCTGCCTTAAATACGGTTCCGCCTCTCTGGCCGTCCCGCCCCCCCTTTCCTCCCTCGGAGCCCCGCCCGCTCTGCTCTTCCTCCTACCAGGTGAATTCTCTTTGGTAGAAGGACTGAATGAGCCGACATCCACCTGGAGCTTCCCGTGTTCCGGGCCCTGTTAATTATTTGACATGAACTTTACTTCGGGTCCGCACTGTGTGGGGTGCGGAGACCCTAACCCAAACTGACTACTCGGAGACCTCTCAAAGTGAAGGTAGAAAGTTTTATTAGAATTTCGGGAGAAGCAGGTGGTCCAGTCACTGGAAATCCAGGAGGAGGAGGTCACCCCACAGAAGCAGAAGCCGGGTTAAATAGACAAGGCTTACCCAGCCCAGCCAGCATATCCCTCTGTGCAGAGCATTTGTTTGTGATTGGCTTTTGCGGCTACTTTTCCCTTGTATGGCAGGTGAGGGGTTAGTGGGTGGACTAAGGATGAAGTAATTTCTACAGGGGAGGGGAGTAAGGGTGAGTTTAATTTCTAGGAAATTGAAACTGAGGCCTAAGGCTTCAGCTGCTCTAGTTAAATAGTGTCTGAGAAACCACATTGTATTCCTTTCCACACACTCCCCCCTCTTCTGTAATATATTGTGGTTTCTCATTGGAAATTTCTCAGCATTCTTTCACATTCTCTCTCCTCAAACAATTGAAGCATATTTTCGCAGTGTTTGTCCACATCATCATTCCCCTCTGGTTCGTCCCTGGTGGCAGGCACAGTAGGTACTGGCTCCCAACCTTGTCCTTTTAAAACCATCAGTCTAACTCCTTCCATGGTCTTTGTTTCTAACCTGATCATTTTGACAAGAGCATTTTGTACTATATTAGTGATTAATTTGACCATACATGGGAGGCATACAGGAATCAATGTAATCTCACTAAAAGCCTGTTTCCACCAACTTCCTCCAAACCAGGACCACCAAGATGTATTAAAAGAAGATTTCCAAATTTGTATGGGGACATGTGCTAACCTCCGTATATCTTGTGTAATTTCCTTTACTACCACTCACTCCATTATTGTCGATTCTCATGCAGCAATTGGATAAGTTGAGTTTCCCACATACCCCTCCTTCAGCCAAGAGATAATCCAATATCAGCCTGTGTTGGAGTACAGCCTCTCAGGTCTGTGTAGCTTGGTCAGCTAGTAAATCCAAAGCCTTGGCTGTTTGATTAGTAATGAATTCTACCACTGCTTGAAGTCTAATTATTCTATTCAATAAGTACACTGGAGTTCTATAACCCCAACTCCCATCTTGAGCCCAAGTTGCTGGTCCATAGGTCTTAATGATTCTCTCAGGGGGCCATGAATCCCCCCATCCATTAGCGTCTCCAGACTGGGTGATGGAAGTGTCTATACTTCTTTTAGACGTACTCAGGTTGTCATACAGTGGGATACTTAATTGACTTTCCATCTGGTTCGGGAGAAAGAAGAATTTTGGTCTAATTAGTCCAATATAACAACTCCCTGTCCAGTCAGCTGGAAGGTGGGTATAAGCTGTTGACCCACAAACCCAGTAGTGGCCCCACAGGGCTGGTTGTTTGTGCCAAAAGATACGGGAGCTATTTGGTGTGGCAGGGTAATATTGCATGTCCCGGACCCCTAAGGGACAGCCCACATACCTTAATCTAGAGGCTGAAACATACTAACACTAACATAATTGTCTAGACTTCTTCCAGACACAACTCTTAATGTATTCTTCAAAGTTTCTATGTCTTACTCCAAAAGTTTCAAAGTACCCAGACCAAGTAGCATTGTACCATCTCCAATGAAAGAATAACTCACTCTTTGTCCCTGTTACATTACGTTCTTTACACCATGCTATTCTATAATCTCCAGAGCAGTTGCTTCTTGGGTTACCCCCTACCAGTATATATGCACATCCTTGTTCAGTATTTTCGTTGGTACAGAGTACCCACCTACCATTATTTCATTTAATGTGGGTACAATTCCATCTCCCTTGGTAACTGGTACAATCATGAGTCTCATGCCCTATTTTTCTGTTATAGGAATATTCACAGGTACTGCCCCTCAACCATATTCCTGATTTAGATAATATTTGATTTAGACAATATTTTCCAAGAATTACGCCAGCTAGTGACCATTGATGTTCCTCCCAGTCTGGCCAGAACCCAGTACCATTATGTATTGTTGATTTATTACTCAGAATCCATGCTGGGGACAAAGGACAGGAACCCAGGGCCATTGTGCTAGCCTCTCAGGCCCCCCACATATCCAACAATTGGTTAGATTGAAAACATCAACTATCAGATTTGAAAAGTATTTGCTTCCCACTGGGGATCAGGAACCAGCCTACGAGAAAATAAGGGGAAGATAATTAGCAGAATCCAGCACCGGATTGACATTGTCTCCATGGCCCCGCTGGGTCATAGAGGGTAATATTAGGGGTCTGTATTATGTGATGCAGGAGGGTAGTCCAGCAAAAGATCTTATCTAAGACTCCAAAAAATACAAGCCCAATTATTGTTCCCCAAATCAGTACACACACTACAATTTTATATAAGATATTCATCAAGCTTCCCTATTAACCCACCTCAGGTGGACATAAAGGTCATCTGTGGGTTCAGGGTCTACTGTCCATTCCTCAGGAGGAGAAATTGGTCCTTTTACCCGAATGTGATGAGTCCAGCCACGTTCTTGTGTCCTTACAGCAGTGTCTGATGTCAGGAGGATTTGGTAGGTTCCTTCCCAGGTTGGAGTCAATTTTTCTTCTTTCCAAGTTTGAATCAGGATCCAGTCTCCAGGCTGATACTTGTGCACAGTGAATCCTAAAGGTGGGGTCTGAGCAATAAGTCCTTTTAATTGTAGTTCATGTAAATGCCTAACAAATTGCAAAACATTTTCTAATAAATAAATCTTTGGTATCCAATATAGGATCTATACCTTTTTCTCCTCTCCCTCCTGAGATATGGATGCCCATATAACAACTCATAAGGTGATAATCCTATATCCCTTTGAGGTTTAGTCCTAATTCTTAGTAGGGCAAGGGGAAGACACTTGGTCCAAGGCAACCCAGTTTCTAGGTTCAATTTAGTCAATTGTCGTTTTATTTCTTGATTCATTCTTTCTACCTTGCCTGAGGAGGGAGGGTATAAAGGGGTGTGGAACTCCCAAGAGATCTTCAGAGCCTGCATCAGACCATGGAGAACTCTTGCTGTAAAATGGGTGCCCTGATCTGAATCAATGTGTTCCACTATTCTATACCTAGGGATTATGTTTTCCAATAGAATTTTGCCCACCCCTGGGGCAGTTCCCCGAGAAGGGAAAAGCCTCAACCCATGAAATCAGGTGGTCCACTATGACCAATAAATATTTGAGGCGGCCCACTGGAGGCAATTCGGTAAAGTCTACCTGTATACTCTGAAACGGTCTCAATCCTGGGGGCCTTCCTCTAGCCTGGACTCGGTTCGAGGCAGCCTTATTTGTCCTTCTGCAGATCAGGCATCCCTCCACCAATTGTTGAGCCAATGTGTAGAGCCCAGGAGTCACAAAGGTAGTGAGCACAGCATCACACAGGTTTTGGACATCCCAATGACTGCCTTGATGCAGATAACATAAAATTTGCCTCATACCTGCTTTGGTCAGTACCTCTCTGCCATCTTGAAGAAACCATCATCCCTTGTCATCTTCTTGGGCACCCAAATCATGGGCCTGTAATTTCTCCTCCTTGGTAAAGGATGGGGAAGGTGGATTGGGTGGCAGAGCAGGGATTAATACCATCATTCCTTCACTATCTTCTCCTTTCCCTTCATACCCTGCCTTCCTCACCTCTTCATCTGCAAGGTGGTTATCCCTGACCTCAGATATTCTCCCCACCTGATGCCCTTTTACATGTACAATAGGAACAGTCTTGGGTAATGTTAGGTTTTGCAGTACCTCCATCAGGAGGGTTGTATGAGCCAATTCCTCTCCTTTACTATTAATCATTCCCCTTTCCTCTCATATTTTCCCAAATATATGTGCCACCCCCCAAACATATTTAGAATCTGTAATAAATTGATCCTTCCTTATTATTTAGCAGTTTCAAAGCTTGATTCAGAGCATACAATTCACAGGTTTGCACTGACCACGCCCTGGGGAGACTTCCAGCTTGAACTAATGAATTATTGTCTCCATCAACTATTGCATATCCATTCAGTCTCTTCCCTCCCAAAACTCAGGATGACCCATCTATAAACTAGTTCACCTCTTCTAACAATGGTGATTCCTGCAGGTCCCCTCAAACTATAGTTTGGTATTCTGTTAGGTCTAAACAATCATGTTCACCAACTGTATGTTCCCCTATGGGGGCAGAGAGGAATTCAGGTGGATTTAAATTGTGATCTTGGGCTAGGACTAAATCATCTTTTCCCAGGAGTATGGCTTCATACTTCAGAATTCATGAATCGGTTAGCCATCTACCTGCTCTTTGGTTGAGGATAGTTCTTACTTGGTGGGGCACACTGACTATCAAAGAGCCTCCAAATGTGATTCTCTCGCTCTCTTCTACTAGTAGGGCTATAGCAGCTACAGCCTGGATACAAGTAGGCCAGCCCCTGGCCACTGGATCTAACATTTTTGATAGGAATGCCACAAGGTGTTGCTGTCCTCCCCTGATTTGAGCCAATACTCCCAGTGCCATACCTTTGTCTATATTCACAAGTGAGAAGGCTTGTCCAAAGAGGGCAATATTAGAACAGGAACCCACATCAGCCCTTTAAACTGGTTAAAGTTCTCTCTTGTCCCCAATCTATTTCTTTTAACCTTTCTTCCTCTAAATGATTATATAAAGGTTTTGTCAGAGCTGTGTAGGAGTCTATCCAGCTTCTACAATATCCCACCAGCCCCCCAAATTTTCTAAGCTCTTTCTTTGTCTTGGGCCTCTCTGTATAATTCCTTCTATTCTTGCAAGATCTAACTTCTGTCCTTTACTAATCAAATGCCCTAAATACTTCACTTCTCTTTCCACAAACTGTAGCTTATCTTGTGATACCTGGAAACCCTGGTTTCCTAAAAAGTTCAAGAGTTGTATTGTAGTAGTACTAACAATTTCTCTTTTCCCTGTTACAAGCAAGTCATTTACTACTGAAAAACCTTTGTCCTGGTGGGAGCTTCAAAACCTTCTAATGTTTGTTCTAAAACCTGGCCAAATAAGTTTGGGGATTCAGTGTAACCTTGAGGTAAGACATACCACCGGTATTATTGCTTCCTGCCAGTGTCTGAGTCCTACCATTCGAAAGCAAATATATCTCTATTTCCCACATCCAGTGGGCAGCTCCAAAGGGCATCCTTCAGGTCCACCATACTGAGCCATGAGCTGCCCTCTGGAATTTTTCACAGGATGGTATAAGGGTCAGCACCACTGGATGAGAAGGTAGGACGATCTTATTGATTTCCCTCAAATCCTGAACCATCCTGTTTTTCCCATCCTTCTTCTTAATGGGGAGAAATGGTGTGTTAAAAGGAGATATACAAGCTTCAATAAACCCCATTGACAACAAACCCTCAATTACCAGCTTGAGGCCCCGTCTGCCCTCTAACCAAACAGGGTACTACCCTAACCACCATAGATGGATCTTTTAGCTTTATCTTAATTGGGCTAATATCTAACTTCCCTGGATTTGTAGGGCCTGCCCAAACCTGGGGGTCTGTTTGCTCTTTGACTTCCTCCCTCTGACAAGAACTCTGGGAGGTCCATGTGAGACCAGGCTGATATTGAGTTTGGTTATGAGATCTCTTCCCAGGAGATTTACTCCAGCCTCTGGGACTAAAAGCAAGCTTTTGTGGGTCCTTATATTTTGGTATTCTAATTCCAGCTGTTCAATAATTGGAACATTAAAATTTTATCCTTTCACCCCGGTAATAAGTAAAGTTCCTGAAGAGAGAGTTGCTCCCTGAGTCCCAAAAGTCCCAAAGTCCACACTGCACTGACCTCTCACTTTGTTCTTAGCATCTATGTGTTCTGTATGTGAATTCTAAGGAGCCTTTTAATCTGGAGGAAAGTGAACATGCAGCCCTGTGGCTATTTGGGGTAGGACAATTTGCTTTAACAGAGAAGAACAGGGAGAAGCACAAAAAGAAATCAGAAGAACAAGAACAGAGGCCCCATCCCTAGGACCCCTTCCTTTCCCTACCCCCACTCTACATTCCTCCATCATTGGGACTTCCTAGCCCAGCTTTGGCGCCTCCTTTTTTGCCCTCTCCAAGGGAATTGAGGGGTGAGGACTTAATTGACTTGGGCAGGCCAGGCACTCCTGTACACTGCCCTCTCTGGAGGGAATTAAAGCAATTAATAAAAGATCAAGAAAGTTTTCCTTTCCATGGGCAGACAGAAGCTGCTAAAGCTTTTCCTCCTCAGGAAGTACAGCTGGCTCAGGGGATAGGTTATGTAAATGCCCCCTTAAGTAGCACTGAAATTAGAACTTTTAAGAAAGAAATGAAGGAGTTAATTGAGGACCCCTCAGGGGTAACTGATGAGGTTAATTAGTTTTTAGGACCCAATCTGTATACCTGGGGGGAATTATTATATATCTTGGATATATTATTTACTGGGGAAGAGAGAGGACAAATTAGGTGGGCTGCTATGCAGGCTTGGGATGAATCCCCGCCTATGGCTCAAGGGGGTCTGAGAGGAGAGGAAAAATTTCCTTTCCAAGACCCCAATTGGGACCACAATAACCCCATACACAGGGGCCACCTACAAGATCTTAGAAACATGGTGATCCAGGGAATTCAGAATGCAGTGCCTAAGAACCAGAATTTAAACAAAGTACAGGAAATACAGCAGGAGAAAGATGAGGCCCCATCTGCCTTTCTTTTTTTTTTAATTTTTAATTTTTTTTCTGCCTTTCTTAATAGATTGGAAGAAAACATCAAAAAATTCTCTGGTCTAAGTTTAGATGATCCTATGGCCCAAGTGTGGTTAAAGCTGTATTTTGTAATTAATGCTTGGCCAGACATTAATAAAAAGTAATAGAAAATTGAAGAGTGGCAGAATAAACCAATGGAAGAATTATTGAGGGTAGCCTAGAGGGTGAATGTTGCCTGAGGGGATGAACAGGATAAGTGCACCCATAAATTACTCCAGGAATATCATAAAATGATGCTTCAGGCAGGGCAAGTGAAAAATCCCCAGGGAAGTCAAGGGAGCTGAAGAGGGAGAGGGCGGTGCATGGCGTTTGGGTCCCAACCTGGAACTCACTGGGAAAATGGAAATAAGGGGGGAATATCTCATGCTCCTCATACTTGTTTTGAATGTAACCAGGAGGGACACATGAAGTGAGACTGTCTGGAAAAGGGAACAAAAGATCTTCTCCCTTTTAGAGATCGAAGACTAGGGATGTCAGGGGTTTACAGAGACAACCCCCCCTCCCCCCCCCAGCCCCTTAGATATTTAAGGGTGCGGCCCAACAGGGAGGAATTTGTTTTTCTGGCCAATACTGGAGCTACTAGATCATCTATAACCCCGCCAGCAAATCGGACTAAATTGTCAAATGAAAAGTTACTGATTTCTGGTGTTAAGGGGCAAACCTTCTCTTTCCCTCTCACAGAGGTACTTGAGTTTGAATACCAAGGGTTGATTGCCCTGAATAGGCTATTATTAGTTCTGATGCAGGAATAAACCTTTTAGGGTCGGATTTACTAACCAAATTATCCATCCAGCTGATTCCCTTGGGCCCCAATATCATACCCCTCAGGCTGTCTTTGTTAAAAGAGGAAGAAGAAAACAGGATAAATCCTGAAGTTTGGGCAGGTCCTCCCAATCGAGGTAAAGTCAATGTGACTCCTATTAAAATAAGACTGAAGGATCCCATTGATGGGGGAGGGGATCCCAATAGGTTCAGCAGATATTCTGATCTTATCCAAGACCAGAAAACCTGCAATAGCATCTGGAAAGAATTCAAGGTCTCAGGCTTAATTGGAGTGAGAGTTGTAGAAGTTTATTGTTAAGCTTCCATGAGACCTGAGCAAGAGTCCTTTAGGGGACTTGCGAGTGAGAGGGGTACATGCTTTTACCTTTAAAGGGTAGGGCTGCCATTGTCAGGGCTGACCAGATAGGAGGGGCCTGAGTGCATAGACAAAGGTCAGAGCTGACCAAGAGGAGCATGTGAATAGACAGTTTAGATAAGATTTGGGCCAGGTCGTTAAGGAGACAAAAGGCAAGGATAAAGGAGGGTGTGAGCCAGGCCCAGAAGAAATGAAGAGATTAAGTAAGAACAAAGGGGTCATAGGGTGTTGCCTAGATGGAATGTGGGATAGGGAGAAGGGGCAGATCTCAAGGGTGGGAAAGAACAAATTGCAGTTACAAGTGAACAGACTGGTTTTACAAGTTGGTTTCACAAATTGATCTAGACCCCAGGTACCCCATCACCATGGTAACAGTAAGGGTGAAACAATACCCCATTTCTCTCAAGGGAAGAAAGGGACTCCAACCCCTCATTCAGGGTCTGATAGAAGGAAAACTGGAATCCTGTATTTCCTGCATCAACACACCCATCTTGCCAGTAAAGAAGGGGGGTGGCACATATAGATTAGTACAGGATTTGAGAGAAATTAGTAAGATAGTATTCCCTTCTTCCCCTGTGGTTCCAGACCCATATACCATCATGGGAAAGATTCATGAATCTAGTCAATGATTTAGTGTAATAGATTTGAAGGATTGAATTCTGGGCTTGCCCTCTAGATTTAGAAAGTAGGGATATCTAGCTGTGAGGTCTTCCACCCAGCCTGCACTTGCCTCTCCCCTGCCTCCAGGTGTGGCACCACCTCCTTTCTCTTTTAAGGGTTTAAATTTGCCACTTCAAAGTTCGCCATGGATGATGATATTGAATGTGCAAAGCTGGCTTTGCAGGAGACGATGCCCCTCGGGCTGTCTTCCCTTCCATTGTTGGGAGCCCCAGACATCAGGGTGTAATGGTGGTTATAGGCCAGAAAGACAGCTATGTGGGGGATGAGGCCCAGAGCAAGAGAGGTATTCTGACCCTGAAGTACCCCACTGAACATGGTATTATCACCAACTGGGATGACATGGAGAAGACATGGCATCATACTTTCTACAATGAGCTCCATGTGGCCCCTGAAGAGCACGCTGTGCTACTCACAGAAGCCCCGCTGAACCCCAAAGCCAACAGAGAAAAGATGACTCAGATTATGTTTGAGACATTTAATACCCCAGCCATGTACATTACCATCCTGGCTGTGCTGTCCCTGTCCCTGTATGTCTCTGGTCATACTACTGATATTGTGATGGACTCTGGTGATGGTGTGACCCATACTGTGCCCATTTATGAAGGTTATGCCCTTCCCCATGCCATCCTCCATCTGGATCTGGCTGGCTGAGATCTGATGGACTACCTCTTGAAGATCCTGACCGAGAGAGGGTACAGTTTCACCACCATAGCTGAGAGGGTGAAGGGGCAACATAAGCCTCTCTGTGAGGAATAAGATTATACAAACCAAGGCCCCAACTCAATATGATCTTTCTATTACCCTGAACTGATTGGGAACAGAGGATCCTGAGAACGTGAGGGCTGCTCCTCTCCTGGGACAGCGGGCCACATCCTTGAGAAGAGATATGAAAACTGCCCAACTCCTGAAATCAGCCATTCAAAGAAACATCGTTCTTGGAAGGGGATTGACCTCCATCCCAGGCCTCACACAAGATATGATGCTTGCTAAAAACATCTGGCAGTATGCCTTTTTTGTTCTCAGCACTACTTAAACTGTAAGATTCAGACCCCAAATTGGAATCACACCCATGGAAGAGATGTGCTGCCTGGGACTCTCCTGCTTGGGACCCTTACGGCTGTACCCAGGATTCCTTAGCTTGTGTGGTCAGGTGTTGGTGCTTCCTGGCATTGGTGATGATTGTAAATATGTATATATATGTTAATCACAGTTGCTCTTATCTTACTATTCCTAAGCCTTTTACTCTGTTATCTCCGGTTTCCTTCCCATTCACCTATATTCTAAATAAACTATATTGGATCTTTTGCAGCGCTGTGTTCTGTTCACGTGAATCCTGAACCTCCTTAATCAGACACAGGGATATCATATGTGACATCAAGGAGAAGCTGTGTTATGTCACCTTAGACTTTGAGCAGGAGATGGCCACTGCTGCATCCAGATCCTCTCTGGAAAAGAGCTATGAGCTCTCTGATGGTCAGGTCATCACCAATGGCAACAAGAGGTTCCAGTACCCAGAAGCTCTCTTCCAACCATTTTTCTTAGGTATGGAATCCTGTGGAATCCATGAAACTACCTTCAACTCAATCATGAAGTGTGATGTTGACATCCGTAAGGATTTGTATGCCAACACCGAATTGGCAGGTGGTACCACCATGTACCCAGGCATTGCTGACAGGATGCAGAAGGAGATTACAGCCCTAGCTCCCAGCACAAAATGAAAATAAAGATCATTGACCCACTTAAGTGCAAATACTATGGATTAAAGGCTCCATCCTGGCGTCTCTTTCCACCTTCCAGCAGATGTGGGTCAGCAAGCAGGAGTATGATGAATCTGGGCCCTCCACTGTCCACTGCAAATGCTTCTAAATGGACTGTTTGTGTTGTTTTTATTTTATTTTATTTTTGTCAGAGGGTGTGACATGATGACATGATAACTGCTCCCCCAAAAGAGATGAGATTAGCATGCCTTTTTTTGTTTTTGTATTTTTTTCTTTTTGACGCTTGACTCAGGATTTAAAAACTGGAACAGTGAAGGTGATGAGAAGTCTTTTTAATTTTTTTTTACTCTTTTGTCAACTTCCACAAAATATAATTTTTTGAAAATAATCATGCCATAATCAGGAAAAATCTTTTCAACAAGAAATATACCTATCTCAAAACACAAACACAAAATCTGTATTCTTTCCTGCCCCTCCCCTAAAAGGAAAGATTATTTGAGCTTTCTGTTCAAATACTTGAGTACTCTTGACTATTCAAGGCTTACTTTTTACAAACATGACCTTGCTAAGCACAGAAAGTCCCACTCTGTCAACTAATAAGCCAAGTAACAAGGCATTCAGAAACACAAAAGGGAAAAAAAATAAAGTTATAGTTTTTGAAACCATTTCTGTATATTTGATCATGAACCCTTTATAAAGACATATTCTTCAACCAATTAATCTTTTCATTACTTCAGGTTTTCCAAAAGGCCAACAATACTCATTAGGTCATGTACCATTAACATTACATTAAAAAAAAAAGAAAACATGGGAAACCAGATCCTTGCTCTCCTACTCTGCTGATATGCTCTGGTATTGGTCAAAGTATGGTAACACAAAAAGAGTCTTGTGGTGATATAAAAGGCAATAAACACATCAATAGAGTAATATTTATGTACAGCCAGAATGAAGAAGATTCCAAAGAGGTTCAGGACCCAGGACAGAGTATGCAAGAAGTTCCAGCTTCTTGGTGTATATTCAGTAACAAAGAAATTCAGCAGTCAGGACAATTGTGTGGCCACTGAACATATAATCTCCACAAGCGTGTACACCATACCAAAGCCACTCCACATGGCAAAGGCTTGGTGCAGTTTCTCCCAAATGCTGCCATACAGCTTTCCAGACCACTGGAGGTGCTGTCCTGGCACAGAGAGGGAAGTCACAAACATGGTAAAGTAGCGAAGCAAGAATACAGTGCCCATCAGGCTACAGAGTCTTTGCAGAAGTATTGACCCATGTTTGTGAAGGAGAAGCACCAGTAGCCAGATGTAACAGAGAACAACATCATGCACTTCTGTCGTGGCAAAGGCCCATGGAATCCTAGGGACACGATCTAGGAATATATCTGGTAGTGGTGGATAAGTCTGCATGTCAGGCACTCATTCTTGTACCATAACCATGATGAAGGATGTAAACCCAAATGCTGTGAACACATATATGCAACTCAATATGGTCTTCCAGTATTCTGGTTCTAATCTTCGAACCATGTGTTTGTTCTTCCCATCCATGTACTGGTACTGATCTGAACTCAGGTCAGTGATAAGTCCATCACAAGCAGTACCCCATTACAAAGCCACTCTGAGCTTTACATAACACTGCTGTAAGGTGACGTGGGGCCAAGGAGACTGTCACAGTTGTAACCCATCTCTTCAAAAACATCAATATGTACTTTTTGCACTTTACGTATTGATAATATCAGCCTTTTGATATCTCCCAAGACTTTAATTTCCAGAGGAAGTGACTGTAGGTCATATTCAGTCAGTGTGAGCAGTGTGAGTCCATCAAGTCTATGTTTATTGCATAAGATGTCCACATAAAAAAACCTTCATCTTTTAGCCATATAGCAACATGCTTAGTAGTCCAATGGCGAATGCAGAATTGGTTATGCGCTGCCATTGTCTCCTTCGGCAGTCACGACCCCTTCCAGCACCTAGGCCCCCCAGGGTTCGGGGTGGGGGAGGGGAGGGCCCGCACCTCCTGCCGCCCCTCCCCTTGGTGATGAGTAGTCTAAATATGTTGGAGGCAAACATCCCCAAAGTTTCTTTCAGGACTCTGTATATTTGTTTTGTTTTTTTTAATAGTCATTTCAAATATCATATAATGTATTGTTACAGAGTTACAAGCCTCTGTGAAGGCTGTCCTCTGTTAGAGCGAAGAAGCAACTTAACAAAGATCCAAATGGGGAGGGGGAAGGTACTAGTATTGCTTTAAATGTAAATTACATAACCTTTTAAAAAATCAACAACAAACTTTTCATATCTTCTGCTTTAATACTTGTTCCTTTTATTTTTAAAAAAATTGTCAGCCATAGTGAATGGCCCCCTAAGTTCCCTCCCTGCCCACAACATAGATGTGAATGAGGATTTTTAGTCTCCCTGCAAGTTTTAAGATTAGTGCCAGTACTTGGTGGAGGGGAGGAGCTTTACCTGTACACTGACTTAAGACCAGTTCAAACAAAAGTGTACACATTAAAGAAAAAAAAAAGTAGGGATATCTTTGCCTTTGAATGGGAAGACCCTGAGACTGGTAGGAAACAACAATACAAGTGGTGTGTACTCCCCCAGGGGTATACAGAGTCACCAAACCTATTTGGGCAAATATTAGAAACAATTTTGGAGGGATTTAGGACCCCACCTGGTACTCAGGTTCTACAGTATATGGATGGCTTGTTGGTAACAGTCAATGAGAGAGGAGGTTACCAAAGCCTCCATACAACTATTAAACTATTTAGGGGAGAAAGGACTTTGAGTTATCAAAATGAAAACTACGTTTTGTGAAAAGGGAAGTCAAGTACTTAGGGCATCTAATTAGTAAAGAGTAAAAGAGATTGGATCCTGATGGAGTGGCAGGGATCCTCCAGACTCCACTCCCCAAACAAAAAAGGAGCTTTGGGAATTCTTAGGACTGGTGAGATACTGTAGGAATTGGATTGATTCCTATGCCGTCCTGACCAAACCTCTGTATCAACACCTATTGGATGAGGAACCTGACCATATAGTGTGGAATGAGAACAGTAGAAAGAAATTTGCTCAATTAAAAGAGTCCCTGACTTCCCTTACAGTGATGGTTCTCCCTTCCCTAGAGAGGCCTTTTCATCTTTTTGTAAATGTAGAAAAGGGAGTAGCCCTAGGGGTTCTGGCACAAATAAGAGGAGGGCAGAGAAGACCAGTAGCCTTCCTCTCCAAGACTCTGGACTGTGTTGCCTGGGGATGTCCACTTGTATTCAGGCAGTGGCTGCCATGGCCACCCTAGTTGAGGAGAGTCAGAAGTTGACTTTTGGGGAGAGCCTTATAGTGAGCGTTCCACACCCGGTGAGGGTGATACTCAATCAGATAGCAGGCAGGTTACTCACTGACTCTCAGATCTTGACATTTGAGGCTATTTTACTGGAAAAGGATGATTTGGTATTATCCCAAGATAATAACCTGAACCCTGCCTCTTTCCTCACTGCTAGCATGGAATCAAGTTCAGGGTCTGAACATTACTGCCTAGTCATAATTGATCTCCAAACCAAGGTATGGGAAGATCTCCAAGAATCCACTGTCCCAGGAGGGGTAAATCTGTTCATAGATGGTTCCTCTACAGTGGTTGAAGAGAAATGGGAATGCTATAATAGATGGAGATAGAAGATCTCTCATTGAGGCAGGGGGACTATCCAAACTCTGGTCTGCCCAGATATGTGAGCTTCATGCACTAAATCAGTCCTAAAGTTACTGGAAAGAAGGGAAGGGAACATTTATGCAGATTCAAAATATGCTTAAAGAGTGGCACATGTATTTGGGAAGACATGGGAAGAACGGGGAATGATCAATAGCAGAGGAAAGGAACTGGCCCAATAAGCAAAGTTTTGGAAAACCTGTTATTGCCGAAGCCATTGCTATTATACATGTTAATGACCATCAGCCGGGAGAATCTTTTGAGGCCAGAGGAAACTGCCTTGCAGATGAGGAAGCTAAGGAGGCTGGAGGAAGGGCAGGCAGATCCCATGTTGGTCTTGATCCCTTTGTTTCCTCCCAGTCTCCCCTCCCCCTCCTTTTCTCAGGAAGAGAAACAGAAGGCCCAAATTCTTGGGGCACAAGAACATAAATGCGGACACTGGTTCCTCCCTGATGGTGGAGGGGTCTTGACCAAAGCAAGTATGACGCAGGTACTGCAACACTTACACCAGGGTAGTCACTGGGATGTCCAGAACACGTGTGATGCAGTTTTGACCTGGTTTGTGTCTCCAGGCCTATATACCTTAGCACAGCAATTGGTGGATGGCTGCCTTGTTTGTCGACAGACAAATAAGTTTGCCCAGCGCCAGACTCCGGATGGGGGAAGGTCCAGGGAATTAGGCCATTCCAACACATACAGGTAAATTTTACAGAACTGCCTCCAGTAGGCTGCCTAAAATACTTGCTGGTCATAGTAGATCACCTAACCTCTTGGGTGGAGGCATTTCCTGTGCCACAGGCAACTGCGCAGTTAGTCGAATACTGCTTGAGCAAATCATTCCTAGATATGGGATGGTGGAGAGGATACTCAGACCAGGGAACACATTTCACTGACAGTGTCCATAAATCTCTGGCCCAGACCTTAGAAATGACCTGGGAGTTCCACACTCCTTGGCACCCTTCCTTTTCTGCCAAGGTGTTAAAGATGAATCAGGAAATAAAGAGACAGCTCACTAAATTGACAATTGAGACCCAACTATCATGGACTAAGTGCCTCCCACTAGCCCTTGTCAGGATTAGAACTAAACCTAGGAAAGACATTGGACTATCTCCTTGTGAACTTCTGTACAGACATCCATATCCAAGGGGAAATGGACAAAACAGAGATCCTATATTGGAATGCAAAGACAAATTTCTTAGAAATTATGTACATGCTTTGGGTCACAGCATCCTGGTCTACAACTCCCTCCCTATTTGGTCACAGGAAGCATACATAGGAAAATGACCATTTTGGAATACAAGCAGAAACCAATGAACCATAAGAAAGAGGGTTTAAATATATGATCTATGCCCTGTCAATACACATCTCAATACACTTTCCTAATTTATAAAATGAATGTCTTGGATGATATCACTGTGGGTCGTTCTAGATCCTCTGATGTTGAGTGAAGAGAATATTTGAAAAATGAAGCATACCATCTTACATGTCCTAGATGACAAGGAAGACAGGGACAGATGGAAGAGAGGTTAAGGTAAAGGATGTTAAACCACTTTACTGTACACTCCTGGATTCAAATCAACTTCCTGTGGGTGTCTTTTATCTGTTTATATCATCCTGAATGTGTCCTAAACAAGTGACCTCACATCATCTCATGAAACTAAGCAAGATCAGGCATAGACAACAGATGGATAGGAGATTGATTACCTGGGAGTATTTGGTACTGTACCTCAGAGTCAGAGTATAATTTATACCGTACTGGACTAGGAATAAAGGAATATATAAAGATATAGGAATAAAGTTTTCAAATCGTACCTCCAAAACTTAGTAAGCTGTGTGATTCTGGGTTAGTCGCTCTGTTAGAAATTTTCAAACTTTCTTCTTAGAAAAGTTGGACCCAAAGTCCTCCAATAGCTCATTCGTGTGCCTTTTACCTATAATGGCTCAAATTTTTGATGTTCTTGTTTTTTCCTCACCATTATTAACCTGATTGAGGTGGAGCCTTAAACTGCTTTAATTTGCAATCTTCAAACAGTAATAATTTGGAGCACCGTTTCACATAGCTATATATATTGGTGGGTTTTCCCTTGGGAAACCAATGTTCATATTGTTAACTCACTTATAAATTGTGCGATGGTTCTTATCCATATAAATTTGAGTCAGTTCCTTATGTATCCTGGAAGTTAGACTTTACTAAGAGAAATTGGCTGCAAAGAGATCCAATGCAGCCCTCCCCTATACCCACCCCACGCCTGCCCCCCCTCCATTTCCTTTTTAATCTAAGCTTTATTGTTTGTACAAAACTTTTAAAATTTAATCAAAATTATCCACTTTGTCTTCTGTGATTCCTTCTAACCCTTGCCTAGTCATGAGTTTTAACTCTTATCTGTATATTTCATACTAATCCTTCCATGTTGCTGTAATGTGTTTATGAGGTGATATTTTATATCTATATCCCACATCCATTTGCAGTTTATCTTTGTGTAACATGAGAGGTTTGGATCTAAAGCTCATTTCTTTCATATTGCTGTACTATTTTGCTAGAACTATTTATCAGATATTGAGTCTTTATCCCACTAACTGGGATAAAGATGTTTTGTGCTGAGTAATAGGCTACTATTCCTAATGTTCCCCAGAATGATCTCTTTAAAACAAGAACAAATATCTTGAAGGGGGGAAGGCTTGGCAATTGGAGTTAAGTGACTTGCTCAAAGTCACACAGCCAGTGTGTCAAGCATCTGAGGCCACATTTGAACTCCAGGGCCAGTGCTTTATTCACTGCATCACCTAGCTACCCCAGGAACAACAAATTTTTAAAAATACTACTTTGCAGCATAGTTTGAGATTTGGCACTGCTAAACCTCTTTTGCGCCCTTTTCTCCCTGAGATTCTTGGCCTTTCTTTCTCCATCAGAATGTTGTAATAACCTCTCATTTTATAAAATAACCATTTGGTAGTTTGAATGGTATGGCACTAAAAAAAAAAAATGAATGAAAATAGCATTACCATTCTGATAAGAAAGTCGCATTCTATCCATGACCAAATAATTGTTTTCCAATTATTTAGGTTTCCCTTTATTTCGTTAAATAAAAGTTTTATATTTTTATTTATGAAGTTCTTATATATATCTTGGCAGGTAAGGTTTAAATATTTTGTAACTTTTTTCTTATTGGTTTTCATTGGTGTGATATAGAAATGCTCATGCTTTGTGTGGATGTGTGATACAGCTAAAATTAATCATTATTTAAATTAACTTTAGTTGTCTCTACAGGGTCTTTAAATATACCATCCTATCATTGAAAAGGGATCATTTTGTTTCATCACCTTTCTTTATTAATTCTACTTATTTTTTGGCCTTATTTCTATAGCCATTATTTCTAACAGTATGTAAAATAGATGTGGCAACAAAGAATATTCACCCCTGATTTTGCTGTAGCGGAAATTTATATGCATTACATAAAATGTCCACTCCTGTCTTTGTGTTTGTGTATAGGAATGATTAATGTATACCTGTTGAATATATATGTATCCACAAAGTATACCATTCATCATATTAAGGAAAAGTACATTTATTCATGTTTTCTAGAGTTTTTACTAGAAGTACTTGTTAAGAAATTCTGCATCTATTCATATTATTTCCATTTTTTGTTATTAATACGGATGTTTTCTTTCTATTAAACTAATATAGCAATCATGGAATGAATCCATCCTGCTCATAAAAATAAGCCTTATACTATTCTCAGGCCATTCTTGCTAAGATTTTACTTAAAAATTTTGCATCCATGTTCATTAGGGATATTATGTTGAAGTTGTTTTTCTATTGAACCCTCCTATGTGTGTAGTCCATATTTATGGCAGAGGAGTTGTGTAAGATACATTCTTTTGCTATTTCTGCAAATAACTTCTATAATTTTGGAACTAATTAATTTTGAATGTTTGATAGAATTCACTTTTGATTACTTCTGGTCCTACAGTCCCCATCCTCACCTCCCCACTTCAACCCCATTAGGAGTCATCTATACCTTGGATTTTTCAATTTTTCAGTTTCTTATTCTGTTAATGAGTATTTTACATCATCTGACTAAACTGAAGAATCTTGAATCTCTAGAACAATTCTCTAGAACAAGATGCTGTAAGTCTTCCCTGCCCCCCCCAATAGGTTTTTTTTCAATTAAATGTAAACATTTTTAACAATTGCTTTTTTTTTTAAGACTTTTGAGTTTTAATGTTTTTAAAACCTCATCTCCCAGGATGGAAATTTGATATAGGTTATACATGCACAATGATATTAACAAATATTTCCATATTAGTAATGTTGTGAAAGAAGAATCAGAACTGAGGGGGAAAACCATGATAAAGAAAATACCCCAGTAGCCTTTGATAAGCATTTAGACTCCACAGTTCTTTCTCTGGATGACATCAGCATTTTCTATTACGAGTCTTTGGGAACTGTATTATATCACTGCATTGCTGAGATGAGAGCTAAGTCTATGAAAGTTGGTCATTGCACAATGTTGCTGTTACTGTGTACAATTTTCTTCTGGTTTTGCTCACTTCACTCAGCATCGAGTCATGTGAGTACGTCTAGGTCTTTCAGAAATCCACCTGCTCATCACATCTTATAGCCAAATAGTATTACATTATATTAACATACCACAACATGTTCAGTCATTCCCCAGTGGACAGGCATCCCCTCAATTTCCAAATCTCTGCCACCACAAAAAGAGCTGCTATAAACATTTTTTTACCTACAGGTCCTTTTCCTTTGATCTCTTCAGCATACAGACCTAGTAGTGTTACCATGTTTCCCCGATGATAATAAGACACTGTCTTATTAATTTTTTTGGACAGAAAAACACCAGAGGGCTTATTTTAATGAAAATTGACAGCAATTTTAATAAACAGGTAAATGTGAACCAAAAAATGTACCTTTATTCAATAATGAGCATGTCATCTTCTTCAACAACATCGTCATAAGTGTCCATACCCTGAATTCCGTCCTGGATGTCTTGCGCCTCCATTTCCTTCAGAAGTGGACCCAATCTGTCATGTCCAGCAATATAGCTCTCTTTACATGAATATGTCTTGTCCAGGTAACCTGCTCGTAGTGCCTTGGCGAAACAGCTGTCAGTAATTTTATCCCATGACTTCTTCACCCAAGTCACAACTTCTTGCAGACAGGGCTTCACAAAGTTTCCACGCTGATTTCTTTCCATTCTATTTTCAATGTAGTCATTGACTTCCATGCGCAAATGGTCCTTGAATGGCTTCTTTATTGCAATATCAAGGGTCTGGAGATAGGCAGTCATTCCTGCAGGAATCATTACTTGATCTATTCTTCTCTCTGCAAGGAAGTTTTTCATTTCTTTAGCGCGGTGAGTGCTGGCTGAATCCCAGACTATCAGACCTCTTTGGTTACCTCGCATAACAAGTGGCAGCATTAAATCAACCCACTTTCTTATAACGGCTTGTGTACACCAGGCTTTTTCGGTTTCAAGAACGTAAATGCCAGATACAGTGTGTTCAATTTTATCTTTCTTGCCCTTACTGATGATTAGAGGTGTGGCTTTCTTTCCATCCAAACGAATTGCCAAAACACAGGTGACCCGTGCACTTTCATAGCCAGTGGTGGGAATGTAGATTGATGTTGCACCCCTGTGATGAATTGTTGTTTGAGATCCTTGTCCCATAAACACTGCAATTTCATCCATAACAATCATATTGCAGGTTTGGTACTTGGAAATGTCGATCCTATCAATAAAGGACTTGAATGCAAGTGCACATTTAATAACTTCATCATCTGCCAGCTTAAACAGTGTTGTTGATCTTCTTACGTAGGGACAGTTCATACCGTTGAAGGAAACCGTCCAACCAGTGTTGTGATGCTTTGAATCCTTCTGAGACCATTTCAAACTCTGGTGCCATTGAAAGGGCAAATGCTTGAATATCAGCCCTGCGCACAACCAAGGCCTTTGCTCTCCTGTCAGCAATCCATTCACCAATGAGGATCTCCAAGTCAGGATATAAGGGCTGCCGACCTGATCCAGACCTGCGCTTTTTCCCTTTTCCCTCATCCACCTGTTGATTGAGGTTATTATAATCTGCTCTCCATTTTCTGACCATTCGAAGATCCAAAAGTTTTTCTTTACAGAAAACTGCAAGATTCTTGCCATGTGACTCCTCTACAATTGCTTTCTTATACTCAACAGTATAGCTCTTCCTTTTTGTACTCATGTCTGGGGGTCAAAACAGACAGAATAATAAAATTATGACCATCAGTCCTTCTTTTCACTCCATCATGCCCCCTGAGTTCTTCTTTTTTCCTCCATCATGCCCCCTCACTCCCGCTTACATACTGGGTTTTTATGTTGTCCTGCCTCAGCTCTCCTCCGCAGCACTGCTCTCAATGGCGCCAGCAAGCAAATCACTGGGGAAGAACAGGATGACGCGCTCACTGCTGCAGCTCTGATTGGATGCAGCTCGGAGCACGGCGTGCGGTTCACCCAGGGGGGGAGGGGAACGGTGCATACAGAGGGTACCGTAATGTAGCGTGTAGCGCAGGGGATCACCTTCACTACAGTAGCAATCTCAATAGGGCTTATTTTCGGGGGAGGGCTTATTTTAGAGGAATCTTACACAGTAAGGGGAGGGCTTATTTTCGGGACAGGTCTTATTATCGGGGAAACACAGTATTACTGTGTCAAAGGGTATGCAGTTCCATAGCCCTTTGGGCCCAGTTTCAAACTGTTCTCCAGAATGGTTGGACTAGTTCTGAATTGTGCCAGCAGTGTCCCTATTCTTCCGCATCCCCTCCAGAATGTCATTGTCCTCTTCTTTCACATTGGTCAATCTCAGGTAGTGACATGTTACATCAAAGTTGTTTTCATTTCTCTAATCAAGTGATTTAGGGAACCTTTTCATTATTATTGGTCACTTTGAATTCATTGAAAACTATTTATATTATTTAACCATACTGGGAATCTTAGTCATCTTTTCATGTGTCACTAATTAGATGAAGCCATTTGGCTCCATGAAAAGGTCATAGTAAATCTTGCTGTTCACCTGCACTTCAATTCAGAGCACAGGGCAGAAACCACATTACATCAACATCTGCCACAGTCCCTTGTGATACTTTCTTTTAATTAAGGTGATTCCAAATCTTTATGGTCCACAGTGGTTATCCAAATGAAAAGGAGCAGAAGCAGCTCATTAGGAAAACAGCTCAGATTACAAAATATACCTCAACAATTATTCATCACACATTAGGATCAGGCTCATCTCATCTCCAAGAGGTCACTCAAAGAGTCTTGTATCACATGTGCCCAGAGATGCAAGTGAACACTAAAGTTCTCCCAATACCACCATCCATTCAATAACCTCTGGCTGAACCAACATAACCTCTACCTCTATGAAGCTCCATGGAAGGAGAAATAAGTAAATAAATTTTTGCCACTTTATGGGCCTCTACAGAGGGAAGGGTTATCCCCTCCCATTGCCTAAATAAGGAATCTCTGATGTGCATCCAAAGCCTGAGAATCACAGTCTAGACAGCTGGGGAAAATTTTCCCACTCTTCTTAGTCATGAAGAATCCCTCTAGTAGGAATTCTCTGATGGACATAAAGTAGAGCCCTTAGTCTAAAGGTATTCCCAAACCCAAATGTTTCTCTCCAGAATAATACTTTGATAGTGAGCAAGTTGTGTATTCAGGCTGAAGGTCTTTCCACATTCATTGCATGCAAAAAGCTTCTCTCCAGTATGAACACGCTGATGTGGAGTAAAACAGATTCTGGTGGAAGGTCTTCGTTATACATTGCATTCAGAAACTGAATCACTTAAGTTAAGAAAGTTCTGACTTGGGATGGAAGGCCTTCCCACACTACTCACATTCATAAAGAATTTCTCTAGGATGAATTCTCTGATAGACAGATGTGGCTTCTTCCTGAAGGATTTCCCACACTCACTACTTACACGAGGTTTTTCTCCAACATGACTTTTTTATGTCTAATAAGATCTCATTTGTAATAGAAGGCCTCCCCACTCTTTACATTCATGAGGAATATCTCCAGGATGAATTCACTGCTGGGTGTAAAGTAGTGTTCTTTATCTAAAGGCCATCCTACATGCATTATACCCTTAAGGTTTCTTTCCTGAATGAATTCCTTGGGGTTGAGTAAGTTGTATCCTCACATTGCAGGTCTTCCCATTCATTAAATTCATTAGGTTTCTCTTCAGCATGAATTTTTTTTTTATGCTGAATAAGATCTGAGTTATAAGAGAAAGCCAACACTCCTTACTTTTATTAAGGATGTCTCCACTATAAATTCTCTGATGTATAGATATTCCTTCCTCTTGTAGTAATTTCCACATTCATATGGTTTCTCTCCAGTATTCATTTATGTACAGTAAATTGTGTCTTACTCCTGAGGGCCTTTCAACATTCATTAAATTCATATGGTTTCTCTCCAGTTGCATTATTCAATGTGGAGGAAGATCTGAGTTCCAGCGAAAAGCTTTCATACAATCCTTACATTCGACAATGTTTCTATCGAGGATGAATTCTCTGATGTACTGTAAGCTGTGTCTTACTCTTGAATGCCTCCCAATATTCACTACATTGATAAAGTTTCTTTCTAGTATGAATTCTTTGATGGGAAGTCAAAAGCTTCTTGCTCCTGAAAACCTTCCCACATTCACTACATTCATAAGGATTCTCCCCAGTATGACATCTTTGATGTACAACAAATTCTGAGTTGTGGAGAAAACCCTTCCCACATTCCTTACATTCATAACGCTTCTCTCCAATATGAATGCTCTGATGATCAGAAAGATGTGACTTCCTCGTGAAGGCCCTTCCACATTTGGTACATTCATAAGGTTTCTCTCCAGTATGAGTTCTGTGATGCACTGTAAGTTCTGTCTTATCCCTACAGGCCTTTCCACATTCACTGCATTGATAAGGTTTTTCTCTAGTATGATTTTTTGGAGGCAGAGTAAGATCTGAGCTGTAATGGAAATCCTTCTCACACTCCTTATCTTCATTAAACATCACTCCAATATGAATTCTCTGATGTCCAATAAGATGGTTCTTCCTCCTGAAGGCCTTTCCACATTTTCCACATTTATAAGGTTTCTCTCCAGTATGAATTCTCTGATGTACATTAAGATCTTGCTTTCTGAAGAAGGCCTTTCCACAATGAATACAACTATAAGGTTTTTCACCAGTATGAATTCTTTGATGTCGAATAAGTTCTGAGTTAAAGAGAAATGCCTTGCCACACTCCTTACATTCATGAAGAATGTTTCCAGTATGAATTGTCTGATGAACTCTAAGTTGTGAGTTACTCCTGAAGGCCTTCCCACATTCATTACATTCATAAGGATTCTCTTCAGTATGAATTCTCTGATGAAGTCTAAATTCTGAATTATTCCTGAAGGCCTTCCCACATTTACTACATTCATAAGAATTCTCTTCGGTATGAATTCTGTGATGCAATGCAAGTTGTGTACTATATCTGAAAGCCTTTCCACATTCATTACATTCATAAGGTTTCTCTCCAGTATGAATTCGTTGGTGAACTCTAAGTTGTGTCTTACTCTTGAAGGCCTTCCTGCATTCAATACATTCATAAGGTTTTTCTCCAGTATGAATGCGGAGATGTATTGTAAGTTGTGTCTTATCCCTGCAGCGCTTCCCACATTCACTACATTCATAAGGTTTCTCTCCAGTATGAATTCTCTGATGCGCAGCAAGGTTGTGTTTGCTCCTGAATGCCTTCCTACATTCACTACATTCATAAGGTTTCTCT